>NW_020954592.1:2119317-2373689 GCF_900497805.2 Vombatus ursinus | reverse complement strand
AGCAAGGACCAATCAATCAAATTTTAAGGGCAAGGACCCAATTAAATTGAAGTCCCCTTAAACATGTATTTATGAAATACCTATGTCCAAAGCAGCCTTCTAAATGTTGATCTACAGTTTCTAACTTAAGAGAGGCAATGTAGTGAATAAAGGACTGCTTTAGAATCAGAAAGATCCGGGTTCCAGTAATACATCAGACATGTATTGGCTATGTTACTCTGAGCAAGTTAGTTAACTTCTCACTGCACCAGGCAACTTTCGAAGACTTTAAGTTACAGACTAGTCACTAAATTGCATTGGTGGAAGGAATTTGTTATACCTGGAATTAATCCACATTGAAGAAATTACAGTTTAGGACACCCTCACCCTATCTACCTTCATCACCCCCTTCCTAAACACCCCCCTCAATTTACAATCTTATAAAAATGACTAACCTTTGGGGGACATACTGGGTGGGGTGAGAAGCTAAGCCAGAATAGGGGTAAGGGAAAAGAGATCACATTGAGGATGAAGAAAAAATTCGTAGGAAGGATTAGAGAATTGGAAGTTTTAGGTGCAGTGGACAATTTCAGGATTTGTACTTTTAGAGGAAGAATAATTCTGTAACTATACAGCTTCCCCCTTGCAAGGAGGAGAATCAGGCTGAATATCAATAATGTATGTCTCTACTTTTTTTTTATCCAGTTGTCTGTGTGCCTTCCTCTTTTCACATGTAGTCCTAGGGAAGGAGTTCTCTGCATGTCAGGAATGATTCCTTACTTTTCTCTGCATTTTAGAATCCTGGCTTTCTCTCAAAGCTTAACTCAGCTGCCAACTCTTACCGGGAACCTTTCTCTATGCCCCTAGTTGTTAGTGTTTTCTCCCTCCTCAAGTTTGTATTTATTTATCTATGTACATGTTTCCTCAGTAGAATGTAAGCTCCTTGAGGGCAGGGACAGTTTGATATTTTTTTCTTTGTATCCTCAGAACCTAGTACAGTGCCTCACTCACAATAGGTGTTCAGTAAATGCTTGTTGAGTTGAATTTTCATATTCAAGTTTCAAGACCACTTAGACAATCAAATAACCTTCCCTCTTCCCTCACCTCATGTGCTTTCTTTTTTTTTTTTCTTTTCTTTTTTTCCTTTTGGTGAGGCAATCAGGGTTAAGTGACTTGCCCAGGGTCACACAGCTAGTAAGTGTCAAGTGTCTGAGGCCAGATTTGAACTCAGGTCCTCCTGACTCCAAGGCCGGAGCTCTATCTACTGCATCACCTAGCTACCCCCTCACGTACTTTCATATGCTTTTCAAACCAAAAAAAATAAATGCACCCTATTTGAATGAATGGAATTATATTGGATGGTGTTTCCATGGTTCAGTGATCTCATCAGTATAGGTACTCAAGTAAATTCCTCGTGCCAACACTGAAACTGTTGTATTTCAAACATGAACACAAAGAGGGGAAATTCCTTTGATTATGAGGACCCAAGCTGATTGCTTTCAGAGAACCACTGTCCCACTGCAGTAGGGGTTATGCTTTGTTTAAATGGTTGTGTACAGTGTTTAGCATAGCCATGTGAGTGGTATACACATGTGGATGCTTTAAAAAAAAAAGAAAAGAAAAAGGTTTTGATGCTTACTCTGCAAATGTCTTACCAGAGTAGTAAGGGGATACCAGATACAACATTGGCCTATAAATTACTTTGCTCATGTTGAAAGTTTAGGGAAAAGGGGGAAAAATAGAAAAGAAGACATTATGTTAGAAAGTTTATTTAACTCACAAGCTGAGTCTACATAGCTGTGAATTTTTTGATTCCAAAAATATCCTTGGATACAGACTTGCAAAACCTTCTCAATACTTATATTGGAAAGATGGATTTCTATGGTATTTAAAAATGAGAAGAGGCTTTATCTGTTAATGTAGAAAAGGTTTGTAAATTGAGTACAGTTCTTCAAGGAAAAAAATACTAAATCTCTGACCTTTTAATAAAGTCGTGTAAACTCTACCTGTTCATTCATTGACCTGCATGTGTTTTCACTTGTGCTTCAGAAGAGGAAAGGTCCATTTAAAACAAGTAAGTAATGAAACAGGACAAGCATAGCAGGGAGGCTAATAAGGATAGGAAAGAATGACTAACACTAGGGAAATAAACTCTAATTTTAACTTGTAATGGATGATTCTCTACGACTGTGAGTTGACAGATGTTTCATTCTTCCCTTTATCAGAGTGAAGATGGTGAGGAAGAACATTCTTTATCTGTAATGTTGTATTTTCCTTTCCAAATATGGTGCTTAATGTATTGCAGACTAATTAAGCATGTGAACATCATTAAACAGTTTGTTTTGCATTGTCTTAAAGTGATGAAAAATTGTCAGGATCTGTGAGATGGTGGCAGTTCATTCCAAATTGAAGAACTATTCTCCTCTCTAAAGTGAATATAAGCTCCTTGAGGAGGACCTCATTTTGATTTATTTTTTCTTTTTCCTTTGTATCCTCAGTGCTTAGCACAGTGCCTTGGAACAGAGTAAGTGCTTAATAAAAGGTAGTAAATACCTGGGTAGGAAATGCCTTAGTTGCCTTTAGACTCATTTCTCAATTTATTAGTGAGTAGAGAAGAAGATCTTTGTCAAGTGCCACTTCTAAACCCCAGGGGAACTCGGCTTGGAGGTCTTTAAAAAACTCATCGATTACAGCAGTTATTTTAAAGACTTTGTGCACAATAGGAATCTCATCTAGGTATGTGTATAGAGTACATGGAAAGTGAGACCAAGGGAGAAAGCTACATTTTGAAATCTCATTGTTGACATTGTGATGGAGCAACATTCTACCTATGACTAGGTGCTTACTTTCTCAATATAGGCAAAGTGAAGGGATGGTTTTGAAAACGATGCTTTGCTTGCCAGTATTAGGCGGTTATTCCTAGAGTGCTGATCTGACTAGGTCACCTCCCTATTCAATAAACTCCAATGGCTCCCTATTTAATGTAGAATCAAATATTATTTAATCTTTATTGCATCCTTTAAAAATGTCTATTTTTGTATATCAGTTTTAAAACATACATACTTAGTATGTTTATGCATGAGTAAACATATATACACATATGTGGTGTGCATACTTATTTTTTTTTTACTGATAAGAGAGCATGATTACAAATGTTTGGAGACCACTGCTATAGGCCATCTACTGAATCCCAGGTTCCTCTCCTAGTTGTCCTCCTCTGATATGCTCTCCTTTGTCAATGTTCTGCCTAAAATGTTTCATCCAAAACTAAATATCATATTCCAAATGTGGTCTAACCAGAGTCTCTTCTCTTTTCATCCCCTCCCTCCCTTTTGTCCTTCCTCCCTTTCTCTTTCTCCTTCCCTTTCCTTTTCCTTTTTATAGGGGGAAGGTGGTATAGGGGAAGCAATAGTGATATGGAAAAAAGAAAGGAAGGAAAGAAGGAAAAGGGAAGGGAAGGAAGGGAAAGGAGGAGGAAAAGAGGAAGAAAAGGGATGAAATAGAGCTCTGGGTCTGTAGTCAGGAAGCCCTGAGTTCCAGTTAGGTTTCAGACATTACTAGCTATGTAACCATGGCAAATCACTTAACCACTGTTTGCCTCAGTTTCCTCAACTGTAAAAAGAAAAAAACTGTAAAAGTATAATTTCCTGAATTGTAAAAAATTAGTATCCCTACCTCTCAGGTTGTTGTGAGGATTGTTTGAGATAATATTTGTAAAAAAAATACTTAAGACAGTGCCTATCATATAATAGGAGCTATATAAATACTTATTCCTTTCCCTCTCCTCCCTTTTTGATTTGATTGAATGTGGCCTTCAATGTATCATAAGCAAAACCTATACATAAGTTGCAAGTCAACTAATCTAATACTTTAATCTAATCTTGCAGTTATAATCATAACTTAGAAATATAGTAATCATAAGAAAAAGTCCATTTCTAAAATCAAAGGAAGAAACCCCTTTTTTTTTTCAGAAGAAAAACCACAGTTTCCATTAGAAAGCAGGCTATTAAAGGATTGTAGGTACTTGATATTTGAGAGAGAATTAACATGAGGAAAATAAGAATGATACAGATAGTTTGGACCCTAATTTGCTAATTTGTTTTATTCTTGCTCTCCAAGAGTCAAAGCATGAAATGAAACAATTGGCTGGCTTCAACCGAAAGAAAGTTTGGGTGCCAGCTTTGTTGATCAGTTGTTTTTCTTTACTATTTTTGACTTTAAGGAAGAACTTTCTTCAACCCACCTATAAGTGGGATCTACACATCTGACATAAATGGGAAATCTGTCAAATTCTGAACATAGTTGCAAAATAAAAATACAGGATACTTGTATCTCCATCCTAGTTTGGAGTAGATTCAGAAAAATGTCCTTGGCTCCAAAATGATTTTGAATAAGGTTTAGAGGCTTTTGTGAGGCTGGGCTTGTTTCCAGCCCAGTTTCCCTTTGCCACTTCCAGGTAAGAACCGAGATCTTTGAGCACTGGTTGTTTAGAAGGACTGACCTATTAATAAACAGAGAAAATTACATTTTCTCAGCTACCTGGCCCTGAACCTTAAAACAAACATAGACATCTGAAAGAAACTCAAGAGAGTCAAATGTGAAAAGCAACAGCAGCTTTGGGGGAAAAAAATCCCTGGCTCTTTTTTACAGACAGATGAGTCCAGCTGAAAGCTTTTGCTTTGCCCAAAGTTTACAAACCCGGTGTGAGCTCTCTTTTTGGATTGCCTTGAATTTCAGTAATCCTTGGCTCCATAGTTAGTACTGTAGGCCAGTTGCCTGGATGTGTTTGTAAGTTGATGCAGATACTCAGGCCATCACAATAGCAAGGAAGACAGGAACCCTAGATCTGTTTTTAAGTCCAGTTGTATTAGTTTGGATTGTGTCTCAACTTCATTGGAAGATTCTCATTCTGTGTTCTGAGCTCATCAAGGACTGAATAAGGGCTTATGCAAGTGTCCATAGACATTTTTTTTTTTAACAAGTTTAATTTTAGGTTCAAGGTGCTCACCTGAGCCAAGGTGACAACTGACCTATTTTGCTTAGGTCATTGGCCATTAGATAATGACTTCCAGTGGGAAATACTTGGTCATCATTATTGCTAGTCAGCAAGACTGACAATATGGAGGTGATAAAGATTATGGGCAACACTATTCTTGTAATAATAATAATCATATTGATAATAATGTTTATATAGTGTTTAATATGTGCCAGGTACTGTGCTAAATGCTTTGCAATTATTATCTCATTTGATCCTCACAACAATCTTGAGAGATAGGTCCTGTCATTACCTCCATTTTACAAATGAGGAAACTGAGCCAAACAGAGGTTAAGTCTGGAAAAGCTTGTATCACCTGGGAGGAATAGATTTTTTTTTTTACTTTATCTTTTGTTCAAATGCTTATTTACATTTTTATTACTGAAAATCAATTTTTATTAGCTTTCAGTCCTACACTTCCCACTCTCCTTTCCTTTCCTCCCTTTTCTCCAATTTTGCTCCCAAATCCTCCTCCCAGAACTCTTAAAGACCTTTATTTATGTCTCATACATTTTGTGCTTTATTTTTTTGCTAATTATCAGTACTTTTATATATGTTTTATCTCTCTAGATTGTAAACCCTTTGAGGCTGAGTGACTATATATGATTTATCAACAAATCTTTAGAGTTTTGCATGGCGTTGACTATAACTCATACCATGAATATTTGTTAAATATTTTATACCATCTAATCACACTATGAAAATTGAGAACTTGTCCAGAAGCTCTGAAGAACAATATAAATCAGTTGTGATATTGTGGAAAAAGTATATGATATGGGAGAAAGTATGAGTCAGAGTATCTGAGATCAAATCTTTCCTCTGGTGTGACCTCTAACCTCCTTGGCCTCTGTCTCCTCATTTGCAAAGATGAGAGGGTTGGGCTGGGTATTCTGAAGTCTCCCTCACATTTATGATTCCATTTCTATTTGCAGAGTGAATTACTTTCGATCATCTAAGAAAGTCCTAGCAACGTAAATTAACCCTAAAGAAGCCCTGGAAGAACTAAGCCTAAAGAAACACAACTTATATTTCTAGAAAGATATGTTCAAAAATGAAAACAAGAGCAGGTAATTGAAGCTGTATATAAAGTGCCTTACAAATAACAGATGTTTAATAATTGCTTGTTGAATAAATTGAGTACAAAAGTATCATAAATTACATTAAAATTAATAATGCACTGAGGGTAACCATAAACTCCATGGGTAACAAAAAAGTTTCCAACCCCATCTTCCTACTTCCACCCCCTTCTTTAGATATGTGGGGAAGATATACTTTGATGCTCTGAAAACCTTCTTTTTCCTGAAAGAGTTAATGCAATTTTTTCTTGTTTTGTAAGAGATTCTCCTTTTCTTATAAATAAGGCAGCCTTTCTGTACTAGTAACTAAAGCAGTGGCTCCATCTATGCACACAAAGCGATTTGGAACAGCAATAGGAATCAACACATCAAACCAGTTGAATTCAGCCAAACAATCTGTTATTTTGAAAGCAATGGGTTATAATGGCTTGTTTGAATCCAGTGAGTTGTTTTGCAAAGTAACAGTCGTTTGGCTAAGCTTCACTTTAAAAAAAATGTAAACTATTTTGACTGTGTAGACACAACAAGGGTCTGCAAAATGCTGGAACAACTGGTTGGAAAGCATTGCGTTGCCTCTGAGTTTCCAAGTATTTGGAAAGCCACTTCTCTTCCTTGGGGCTCTGTTTCTTAGTCTGTGAAATGAAGGGGTTGAATTAGGTGATCTCTATATTCTTTCCCAGCTCTAAATTTTATGACCTATGACTGCCTTTTTTTCCCCCCTAATTGAATTATCAATTGCTTTGGTGTTGGCAACATTGGCTGCAGCTGAGATTGAGCAAACCCAGGCAAAACACCATCTGCTTTACTGGGATCAGGTGAATCTATCCCAAGGCTGGTCTTGGAACTGGGAATACCAGTAGGAGAATTGTCTGGGGTTGTTATGTACAGTCAGACAAAAGACAGAAGACATAGGAAGTATTGTCTTGTATATTGTACAAACATGCAAATTAGTGCATTTTTGTGGTCCTATAGCTTTGCCCAATATAACTAATCATAGCATGGAGTCTGAAACATAAAAAAAGGAATGTGACATTCTTAACATAAGCTCTTTTTGAAAGATAGAAGAGTCAAATTTCAAAAGATTCCAGAGGTTTCAGAGAAAGTGTAAATGGAATCCCTAGACTAAAATTCTGTAGGACAAGTTAGCTTATTTTATATTATTTTAAAATTTATTTCTCTTGTCTAGGCTGGAAGTTCAGCGGCCACTCATAGGCACAACTCCATGCTCCATTTCTAATCTGGATCAATTTGATCCTCTTCAGGCAACCTTGTGGTTCACCTGATCTCAGGAGCTCACCATATTGGTGCCAGACTCAGACTCAGAATGCCTCAACTCAAACAATCTGCTAGCTTCAACCTCCATTAGCAAGGATTGCAGGTGTTTACCATGCTCCATGACAACTTGCTTTTAAAAATATTTACTATTTTTCTTTAAAAAATTGTAATAGATAGGGGTTTCCCACCAATGAAATTGGGATTATACAAAATCAGGTAATTGTGATGAGAGAGAAAATAAGTAATGTGGATTCATAGGGCCAACTTACATTTTTAGAAAGATATGTTCAGAAGATGGAAGCAAGGTCAGGTAATTGAGGCCGTATATGAAGAATGGTGTCTTACAAATAGTAAATATTTAATAAGTGCTTGCTTATGTAAATTGAAGTGTTATAGTCTTGTGAGAACAGTATTAAGTTACATTCAAGCTCATAATGAACTGAGGCTGACCATAAACTCCAACAGAAACAAAAAGGCTCCTACCCCCTTCTTCCTATTCCCCACTCCCTTTTTTAGATACATGTGGAGGAGATCAAAAAAGGAATAGGGCTAGTGCTTGGGGTATCATGAACAATTATAATAGACAATAAAGAAGGCAGTTTTAATTTGACTTCTGACTTCTCTAACAAGGAGAACAGTTTTCAGCCTAGAGAGAACAGACAAAAATGTTTAGGAGAAACACAGGGTAAATGAAGAAGTGACAAGAAGAATGTGAGGCTGCTCTCAGTGTATTCAAGTCACTAGGTGTGGATGAACTACGTGGGGTTGTAATGATTATTCAGTTATGAAGATCTTTGAAGGAGTATAGAAAATACAACAGGTACTTTAGGACTGGAAAAAGTCCAGTATTGCTCCAGTTATCAACTGGAGCAGTTATCAACTAGGTGAGGAGGGTAGAGTCTATAAATTCTACTTGGCAATCTTGACTTTGATTATTGGCAAAATTCTAGAACATCCTGTTATTATTAAAGGGATAATTCCTGAAGCTTATCATCTGGAAGGATTACATTTTTTTCTGCTTAGCTCCAGAAAACAGATCTAGGAAGTTGTAGAGAAGGTCACATAAGGGGAAAACTCCTAATTAGAGCTTTCTAAAAGTAGAATGTACTAAAAATATTTATAGCAGCTCTTTTTGCAGTGGCTAAGAATTGAAAATCCAATGGATGCCCATCAGTTGGGGAATGGCTAAATGAGCTGTGGCATATGGTTGTGATAGAATATTATTGTGTTATAATAGATGATGAGTAGGATGATTTTAGAAAAACCTGGAAAGACTTACATGAACTGATGCAAAGTGAAGTGAACAGAACCAGGAGAACATTGTACACAGTAACAGTAATATTGTATGATGAAGATCTGTGAATGACTTAGCTATTTTCAGCAATACAATGATCCAAGACACTCCCAGAGAACTAATGGATGAAGCATACTATCTGCCTCCAGAGAAAGAACCGATATTGTTTGAATACAGACTTAAGCATGCCATTTTTCACTTCCTTTCATTCTTTTTCTTGTTTTGGAGTCTTACTGTATATATTGACTAATATGGACATGTTTTACACGATTGCACATGTATAACTTAAATCTGATTGCTTACGATCTCAGAAAGGGGAGAGAAGAGAGAGGGAAAGAGAGAGGGAAAGAGAGAGAGACAGAATTTGGAACTCAAAATAAAAAAACATTAAAATTGCTTTAACATTTAGAAAAATAAAATATATTAGAAAATAAAATGACAAAGATGGACTAGAAAAAAATAAAATTTTTAAGGTTAAAAAAAGTGGAACATACTGTTTCAGGAGGTGGCTGATTTGTACCTACTGCAGGTCTTCAAATCGAGGCTAACTCTGCATTTGTCAGTTGTAGAGGGCAGGCCTATCTAGGAATGTTTTGGAGTAGAAAGCCTGTGAGCTCCCTCCCAACTCTGAGATTCTGTAAATTGTGAATATACAGAGACTTATTTTGACTGCTTATGTCAAAGTTTAGAATTAAATGTTCATTATATATGCACATGAAAAGCATCTGCATATGATGATATATTTCTATATGCATGTTCTTACAGTTCATTATGCACATAGAATGCAGGAGCTACTGTTTTTTCTATTTTAAACTGTTCTCTTGAGTGAATGGAATTGCTCACGAAGGAAGTGAGTGCCTTAGCTCAGTGGTGATAATCTCCTACAGGCAATTTCACCTAATTAGGGGAGAAATGTCCTAATTTGCAGGGGAAAAGACAGTCATCTTGAGAATAATTAATTTCTACTATGAAAAATGCATATATAAGTGTGGTTACCTTCAAAAATTAATTACCTCATTTTTGGATACTTGTGTTGTCTAGAATGCAGCATCCTTCAAAATTGAATTAAAATATTTAGTAAATGGCAAATCAAAAATCATTGCTTATGCTGTTTATAAGCCAATGTACAGGGTGAGCAGACTATTAGTACAGAACTAGTGAATATCGATGTAAGACTTGTAGTGCATTTAGATTGTACCTCAGAACAGCAAAAATATAAACTATATCCCAGATGAACCTCTAAAATGCAATCCATGTATGCCATGATACCAGATGGACCAGATTCAAACATGAGGAATGATCAAGCATATCATGATTTGTGCCTTATTCCAGATAAGTCTGGCAGCATCTGAATATGTCTCTCTTCCAGGGAATTTGAATCAGCTCACCTGTTAGCAACCAATAAGCATTAAGAATATAAAAATACTTATTACAAAATACAAATGAGCGAGACTTGGGAACTAGTGCAGTGACGAGGAATGAAACCATAGCATGAATAGGAAATTTCTGCAGTAGGGATGCAGCTAGAGCAATCTTTGGTGAAGAATGTATTGGCATCCCCATTTGTCTTGCTTGCTTTGGTCCAAGAACTCTCCTTATTGGTTCTGGAATTCCTGTTTTTTTTTTTTTTTTTAAACAACTGCCAGATTACAGTTCTGGCTGCATCTTAAAAGACCCTACTGCTTGAATAAAGGTAGCTACTGCCTGCACCTGTCATTCTCTCAGAATTATCTCCTCTCTCGTGGTTCTTTCTTCCAAGACCTTCTGCTTTGTTCTTCTTCAGTGCACACCTTCTTCTCACAGCATTCTAGAAAATGGAGTCTTTGGCTTAATATATGCTGTGGCATGCCCTGAATGAGGAGGAAAGATTTCAGCCATCTGCTGGTTATTTTCCATGCTTCCTACTTAACTTTCATTTATTTTTTCTGTTTAATAGTCCATTGGTGTCACTTATAAAATGGCTGGTAGGTCAGTTCATTCCTTCTCTGGGAGACTTAAAATATTTTCTTGAAACCTCATGGGCTCAGAGAGTGATAAGTTGGGCCTAGAGTGCCATCACTCAGCATCATTTTCTTTCTCCTCCAAAGCCTGAGGTGGCATTATAGCAACACTGTTATTTTAGAAATAAAATACACCAATCTTTTGCACTCACATTCTTTAGAAATCTGTAAAACAAGGAAAACAACAACTTTCCACGCACCTCCCTCTCAATGGTGTGGGGTGAAATAATGAGTTGGTGTTTGCAAAGTGCTTTGAGATGTTGAGGTGAAAGGCTGCATGCAAAGTATTGCTAACAACATCAGATAATTTGGAAATACCACTAGAATTTACCGTAGAAATTGCTGCATCAATCTCAGCATCAATTCAGAAAATTCCCCTGACGAAAAAAGCACTTTTCTCTACTTGAGCACAGAAAAAAATTGTCTCTGGAATTGTGTTTAAGCAGTTGCTGTGCAGCTATCCCTCCTGATCATTCCCACTGTTGGACCTGAATGGAAACTCATTTAGAGTTTCTGACAGTGAACTGTTCTAATTGACAGCCAGGTAGGTTATTCTGGGGATAATCGTATGGCTTCCACTAGAAAGTTTGGAAGTGCTGATTTTGATATAAAGCCTTTCATTTCTATGTCAAAGATTACCCAAAGATTACTGCCAACATCAAAAAGGATTTGTTTTCCTTAGGTGTTGATTACTTTTCAAAAAAATTTTTTTTTAAAAACCGGACCACCTTTCCTTTATTTCATCAGCATAACATGATGGTAGGGATTCAGCATATAGTTCAGAGGGAGATAATCTTTGTATGTGCGGTTACCTAAGAAAAAGTAGATCAGAGGTACCCTCTCCCTGCCCCTGAATAACACAAACAAACAAAAATGTTTTCAAATCATCCAGTAAGAAATAATAGGACTTAATAAGGAATCCATCCCCTTGTTTTATGGAAGAGCCCTTAAAAAGTTAGAACTACACAAGTAATAAGTAGCAAAGGAAGGATTTGTTTGTTTGTCTTGCTTAACAAACCTTAAAGTGCAAAGCAATGCTTTGAACCCAGATCCTTTCTTTGAGTCTCAATCCAATATGCCAATCATTATATCCTTTTGAGCATGTATTAGCTTCCTCTGCAGGTCATTCCAAGCTAATGGAGGGTGGCAGTGGAGGTTTAGGAATGACCCTCAATATTTTATTAACTCTCTCAGATGATTATATACCATCCCTAGGAAGTCAACGGATAGTTTGGCTCTATTTGCCTCATGATGTTTCTTGGCTGGTCATGGCAATCACTTCAAAACACCAACCTTATCTTAGTCATCTGGAAACTCTGACTGCCATATTCATGACACAGATTGTCTTTTCTATGTGTAGTATTGTGGAGTGCTTGCACCATCTAGAGAATCATGGGGTCTCAGAGTTGGAAGAGAGACCATCTAGCCCCATTCCTACCTGAACAAGAACCTCCTTTACAATATAGTCAACAAACGGTCAACCAGTCTTTGCTGGAAGACCTCCAATAAGAACCCACTACCTCCTGTGGCAGCCCATTCCACTTTTGAATAGCTCTGTCTGCCTTGAGGTTTTCCTCTTCTATCAAGCAGACATTTGCCTCTTTGTATCTCCCATTTATTGCTCCTGGCTCTACCCTCTGGGGTCAAGCAAAGTAAGTGTAATTTTTTACTCTTACATATTACAACCTTTCAAATACCTCGAGTCAGTTATTTATGAAGCAGTGTTTTGTAGTAGAAAGACCACTGGTTTTGGAGTCAGAGGACTTGGGTTCATATCCCAGCTCTATTTACTACCTGTTTGAGCCTCAGTTTCCTTATCTGTAAAATAAGGGACTTGGGCTAGATGACCTCTAAGATCTCTTCCAGTTCTAATAGCTAACATTAATATGGTGCCCATTATGTGCCAGGCACTGTGTTAATTGCTTTTTACAAATATTATCTCAATTGATCCGTGCAACAGCTCTGTGAGGTAGGTGTTATTGTTACTCCCATTTTACAGTTGAGGAAACTGAGGCAACAGAGGTTAAGTGATTTGCCCAGGGTCACACAACTAGTGAGTATCTGAGGTCTGATTTGAACTTAGGTCTTCCCGACTGCAGGCTAGCACTCTAGCCATTGAATTACCTAGCTGCATTATGAATCTAAATCCATCTTATAAGGCTATGATCATTTCTCCCTAAACTTTTTCATCTTCAGATCCTTCATATGATACCATTTTTTTTACCCTTCACCAACCTGGTCAACCTCCTCAGGATGCTTATTAATGTTCTCCTTAAAATGTGGGGCCCAGATCTAAACACAAGGCTCTAGATGTAGCCTGGCCAGGACAGAGTCCAACAGGATGATCACCTCTCTAGTCCTGGACACTAAGCCTCCCCATGCAGACTAGGACAGCTGGGAGGACACATCTGCATTCTTGGCTGCCATATTACATTCTTGTCTCATAGAGAGATTCTATGGGGAAGCTGCCAGACCCACTATAAATTCCTATTGGGCATCCTAACATGATGCTAAATCCTATCATTGGCTTTCTGCTATATAAGGAGCACGACACCATTCCTGTGGTTGTGGATCTACTTTCCAAGATGACCCATTTTATCACCTAACTTGGATCCCTCACTTCTGCTGAAACCATCCACCTATTTCTCAGGGAGATCTTAGGATCAAACATTCTCCCCTCTACATCTGATGGAACTCTTCAGTTTGTTCCCTGTTTTTGGTCAGTATTGTTCAATTCCCTTCGGGTTATTGCACTTTTTGACAATGCCTATCATTTGAAAATAACTCTATATCCATCATTGATTAAAAAAAAAAAGATGTCTATGACAACTCAGACTCTCTTTTTTTAAAATTCTTATTTTAATTTCTTCAATTGACAAGAATTTATTTTTCTCCCTCTTCCCTCCCCTCCAATTGAAAAAAAAAACCCAAATCCTAATAAAAATATGCATAGTCAAGCAAAACAAATTACTCCATTGGTTATATCTCATTCTGTTTTTTGAATCCATCATCTGTCTGCCAGGAGGTGGTTAGCATGTTTCACTGTCCTTTAGAATAGTGGTTGGTCACTATATACTGAGAATTCTTAAATGTTTCAAAGTTTTTTGTTCTTATGATGTGATTATTGTATATATTACTTTCCCACTCCTGTTTAATTCACTGTACATCAGTTCATACAAATCTTCCCAGTTTCACTGAAACTGATCCTTTCATCATTTCTCATGGCATAATAATTGCATCATATTCATATACCATAATTTGTTTAGTCACTCTTCAAATGATGGGTACCAACTTAGTTTCCAGTTCTGTGCAACTACAAAAAGGGCAACTATAAATATTTTTGTAAAGATGATTCCTCAGTCTTCAATTTCTTTGGGGTATAGAGGCCTAGTAGTGGTATTGCTAAGTCAAAGGCTATGCACAGTTTGGCAACGTTTTGGTCGTAGTACCAGATTGCTTTCCAGGATGGCTGAACCAATTTAGAACTCCATCAATAGTATATTAATTGTTCCCCCTCCCCTCAGTCCTTTCAATATTTTTCATTTTCCTTTTTGGCATCTTTGTCAATCTGATGGATGAAAAGTAGAACCTCTGGTCACCTCTGGTTTCCACAAATGTTTTTTCTTCCTTCATGTTCATACCACACTTCTACTCCTCAGCTATAACAGAAAGAATTGGATTATAGAGTCTTTCAAGTCCGTAGCTCTAAATTCTATGACCTATAAACTGTAAACTGTGACCCATGATAATATTTTAAAAAATTAAAAAAAAACCCAGCTACCTAGGGAAACTGGAAATTGATTAGCTTGATAACACGGTAGATCTTGTAGACCACCAAATCTTTCTACAGGTGAGGAACTGATAACCATCGTATCCCAGGGGAATCTTTTCATGTAGGAGATCAGGTTTGTCTGATGCTATAGAATCTATATGATGACAATCTAAGAAATTGCCCACTTCTGATTGTGATAGTGGTCTAACATTTATATCCTCACTTTGAATATATCATGTTCCACAGATCTTTATTATAAATATTCTATGTTCAGTTGTTTTCAGTCACATCTGACTCTTTGTGACCCCATTTGGGGTTTTCTTAGTAAAAGTACTAGAATGGTTTGCCGTTTCCTTCTCCAGTTCATTTTACAGATAAGGAAACTGAGGCAAACTGGTTTAAGTGACTTGCCCAGGGTCACACAGCTGGGAAGTATCTGAGGCCAGATTTGAACTTAGGAAGAGGAGTCTTCCTGACTTTAGGCCTGGTGCTATATTCACCGTGCCACCTAACTGACCTAGTTGAGTTTAGCTGGGGCTAAACTCGCTAAACTCAAACCCACCTTCCCTGTTCCCTAGTCATTTCAGAGGAATAGCAGGAGTTTTTCATAAAAGAGATTCCAGAGGAATTGTTGGTGTTCGGTCAAGTGGAAGGGCTGTGGACCAGAAGAACCTGTATTCCATGTCTCTACTCCAGAGTTGGTAGAGGCCTACCACTACTATATTACCAAGCCAAGATCCAGGGGAAGTATGTTGGGGGAGTAAGTATTTACCATTGCATTACCTACATTAGCAGCTATTGATTTGAGTACTGAGTAGCTAGTGGGCGCTAGCATCTCCAAAGGGCCCCTCCTGTTGTCAGAGGTTGAGAAAAGCATTGTTTTAAAGCTGGCTGAGGTCTGTTCATCATCATAATAGCTAGCATTCATATAGTACATTAAGGTTTGCAATGCACTTTATGTATATTATCTTGTATACCTGATCTTCATAACAGCCCTGTGAGGTAAGTGCTTTTTGTTTTCCCATCTTACAGACGAAAACCATATTGGATTAATGAAACTGAGGCAGAGAGAGGCTAAGTGTGACTTGCTCAGGTCATGCAGGTAACAAGTGTCTAAAACGGTATTTGAACTTGGGTCTTTCTCCCTGCAGGCCTATCATTCTATCCAGTACAGCACTCAGCAGCCTGTTATTTCTACCTTTGATGCTGTTTTTACATATCTATCCTGTGAATATCTGGGGCTTTACATCTGAGATTTGATTTAGTGAAAGCTTTCCTCAATACTATCTACTGACTTTTGAAAAGACTCCTTTCTGACCTAATGGTATGTTGGCAAATGTTTAGCAATTGACTTTTGGGGGGAATATTATACATGACACATTTTAAAGTTTAATCAGCATTATTAACCTTTTCTCTATCGCTTTCTTAAATCTAGACAATTAACCAAACAATAAATCAAGCTGATGTGTAGCATTTGACTCCTTCTGAGGTCCCTAAATGCCCCTGCTAAAAATTTAACAATCAGCTCTGAGGGGTACAGCTGGCTCCATCACATCCCTGGTTAAGCCCCTCTTTCTCTCCTAAAAAATGTTTTTTGACAGACGGATTTGGATATTGACAAGTCTCTTACCTCTCCTTCGGTACTATCAAGACTCATACATCTCTTCCCCCTCCACATACGTCCCAAGGGCAATTTCCACCAGGCAAGGCAGTCAGGTTGTCTGCTAAGTAAGTCCTACCACTGAGTTCCTAGACAGGGGCCAGGAAGAATATGACATTTGATATAGAGAACACCAAGATATTTATGGGAAAAATGAAAAATTCAATCAATCTTCTAGATAAATATCCATAAGATCACAGAATATTATATATCTACATGATTGGAAATATCTAGAGATTTAACTAAATTGTTCTCTTATTATTGGGATGTTTTTAAAATATATATTTTAATATGTATTTACATGTAATATATTGTGTATTATATTTGTATATGATTATATATGTATGCATATATATACATACACATATGTACATATACATAGTACATATGTACTTACATATATACACACACATATATAAAATCTTACCTACTGAATATCGGGTATTTAGGGAGGACTGGCACCTCTGGTCAGAGGGCTTGCAGATCCCTTTTCAGGGCTGGCCACCCACCTTTCGCATATACTTGTGGCTCTAAGAAGTCATAGTATGCACAGTGGTCACACCCTCATAAACCTTCTAGGCAGATGGGTTAAGTTTATTCCAAGCATGTGAAATCTTCTCTTGGAGGAACGGGAGGATGAAAACAATTTGTTTCAATAGCCATGAAAGTGGCTGAAGCAAGCTCTGTGAAGTGCTTAGAGCTTGGTCAGACATCAAACACACCAAGGTCAATCACTCCATCCCCCGCTGTCATCGGTTGTCCTGACTCTTGTCTTGCCACTGGGCTTTGATGATTCTGGAAGAGGGAATGAGGCTGACAATTTGTGCAACTCTGCCTCCCTTGAATCTAATTCAATCCCAAGTTGACATCACTCAATCGTGATGTCATTGGTTTTTGAAAAAAAGAAGGATGAACCGCAATCTTACCTAAAAATGAAGGAGGTGGAGAGGTTGGGGATATGACACATGCAATAAATTCTTTTTCCTGTCTAACACTTCAACTTTTGCTTTTAATGAAGTCTGTAAGCAAGAGTCATCTTTTTTTCTATCATAATCCCTTTAATGTAATACCAACAGCCAGTAAGAAATATTGTTCAAGATCGGAAATTCTTAACTTTTTGGTGTGTGTGCTACAGACCCCTTTGGCAGCCTGGTGAAAGCCTCTGGATCCTTTTTCAGAATAATATTTTTGAATGCATAAAATAAATAAAATACATAGGATCACAAAGGAAAGCAATTATTTTGAAATCCAGTTATTAGTATATTAACAAAACAAGTTCATGGACTCCAGGTGAACCCCGGCTCTAGAGAGACTCTTACTCTTTCTAACAGGAAGCTGGGAAATGGCAATTTTGATACAAAACCTTTCAGAGATTTCAGATGTAAGTTAACCCTGCAATGCAAAAAAATATTCCCCCAAATAGGGTAAATTTATATGCTAGCTATAAACCACAGCTGAACCCTCCCCCTCCCCAGTTTTCAGCAGCTGCAACTCACAGGAATCAGAACTTCCCCCAGGGTCCTGCTAAAAACAGCTGCTAATGGACTTACAGTGAATAATTTAGCAGCTGGAGGGGGTGGGTCAGGGAACAGATCAAGGGGGTGGGTATAGCAAGAATTGGGGCTGGGGTGATTTCTACCCACTAGAAAAATACTTGAACAGCAGGCTGGTGGGAAAAACTTGTGAGTAGTATGAGGCCAGGTTCAATCTATACTGCAAAATATGCCAGCTGACCCCAGGTTAGAAATAGGTTCTGTTTCAAAATAAAAGTTGTCTTGTAACTTGGTTATTTGGAAATCACGTTGAATTTTGCCATAGAAACCATCATGCCTTCCATTCCCAAGACAGGACACGGAAACCTAATTAGCCCACGCATTGGCTGTAACAGAATATATACAGATATCTCCAAATTAACAATATTATTGAAACAAGCTTGAAGAAGTACGGGCTATACAGAATTTGCCAGCAAGGGAGTTTCAGAGATTGAGACGACCTCAGAAGTCATACCCAGAAGAGTCATCCACAAGTGGAAAGAGGATGTGGCTGCTATCATGGGTGGTTGACTAAATTTTCATTTCCAAGTGAACTGTGACCTGCAAGTTAATGTTTTGTGCAGATAAGCCTATCCCTCTGTCTACCTGGGTCACCATTATATATTATATAGCCACCATGGTGGCTGTGTACCACACCCAATCTGATGGTCAAATGGAAAGGACAAAAGACCCATGAAATGCAGGTGGACTATTAAATTTTCTATCACAGAGATAACTAGAGCATGTTTTATATACAGTAGAGTCATTTTGATAACTGAGTACTTTCTTCTACAATCATTGAAAATAGAAGGGACCCTAGAGATCCCTTCTAGTTCAGGTCCTTCATTTTACAGATGATCAAACTGAGGCTCATGGAAATTATAGGACTTGCTTAAGTCCTATGGACCTACTTAGTGACAGAATTGGGACTCAAACCCAAGTCTCTTCATTCCAAGTCCATTGCTTTTTTTGCAATACTACTATTTCTTGTAAGCAACTATGGTTTTTACCCTCACTTAGCTCTTGCCCTGTTGGCCCACTAGTTTGTACCCACAGGTACTCAGGCTGACCTACAAAACATACTATAAATCACCAAAGCTGTCTATGAGTAGTCTTTGGATCATTAACGGAGACCAACGGAGCATTGGAATGCTTTTGCTCCCCTAGCTTCCTTCAAGCCCCAGGTAAAATCCCATCTTCTATAGGAAGCTTTTCCCAATCTTCTTGAATTCTAGTGCCTCCCTTCTGTTGATTATTTCTAATTCGTCCCTTATATAGCTTGTTTGTACATTCTTGTTTGCATGTTGTCTGCTCCATTAGACTGAGCTCTGTAAGAATAGAGACTGTTTTTTTTTTTGTTCGTTTGTTTTTGTTTTTTGCTCTTCTTTGCATCACCAGAGCTTAGCACTGTGCCTGGTAAAGGTAGACACTTAATAAATGTCTATTGATTGAATGACTGACAAATCAGAGAAGTACATGTAAAACAGGATAAAAGGCCAGGGTAGCAGATTTCAGTCACTTTTAACACTATGCTTTCTCCAACTTCTGGTGACAAAGACTTGGTGTGGCTATATTCTTCAGTCCAGGCTAATCGTCTCAGAAATTAGAAGCTATAACTAGAGGGACTGTTCAGATCTCTGAGGTAGTCAGCTCCATGGCTGTTTGAAACTCTTTGTTGCAAAGAAAATTAATTTCTATTTCACCAATGTATTCACTTAAGAAAGTCTTTGAGGACCCATGGTCCATATTTGCACTCTTTGGTCACCTTGTGTCCTAATTGATGGGTAGGAAAAATGTGTGGTCTGGGAAAGTATTACATTCCGTCTATGGTACAGGGAGTTTTACAACTTGTAGATTAAGAAGGAAGGAAATGAGTCTAAAAAATGCACCCTGCTCAGAAACTGCATATTTTCTGCCAATGATCCTACTCGAACCCAATCCCTGAAGACTTTGATGGCCACCTGAGAGGGGAGACAATGTCAGTGACAACTGATGCCCTGAAAAGCTGCTCTCATAAAATTCTGTGAGTGACTTGCTCAGGATCCAAACACTGCTCCCTAGCATTTGGCATGGAAGACTTTTTGTTAATTCCTTACCTGGCTAATTGGTTATATTTCTGGTTTACTGCTTTCTTGATAAATCTCACCTGTGTTTTGTTGCCTGATGAAAACCTTGATGAGGGCTGCCGGTTTATGTCTCAGTAAATTTTACCTATATTCTACCACCTGGTATGTTTCAAAGAACATATTTCTTCTGATCACACTGTGAATACAATTCACAATAGCACTCTTCTTCCATCCCTCTTTCCCCCCCTTTATGCTTGCCTTAAAAGTACTTGCCATGAAGCCCTGGACAGTCTCATGAGATATGATCACTTCTTGGTTAAGGCATCTAATTTGGATGCTAGGAACTGGGACCCTAATTCACCTTCACCATTTTATATAAGAGTCAGTAGATGCATCTAAAGCATGTATTGATGTTCCCTTTTATTAGGGAGAATGAGTACCAAAAATGATGCAATCTCTATGATGATGAGTTTCCTAGTGATGACCTTTTCCTGGGGGAAGGGAAGCATGATGATGGTGGAGTTGAATCCGAGGAGTACAGCTGGTAGGAAATGAAAATATAATGGAAGAATTACATCATGACATGTGTATTTTATGTATACTGGAGTGTCTTGCCTCATGCTGTTAGTGAGTCAGTGTGGGGCAGTGGAAACAGTTCTGTGGATGTCAGGAGAAGACTTGGGTTTGAATGCTTCCTTGGACACGTCATCTGGATGATCACTTTTTCTCTCTGACCCTCAGTTTTCTTATCTGTACAATAATTATAATGCTTACCTCATGGGGCTGAAATGAGATAATTCATGTCAAGTGCTTGGCAAACCCAAGGAATATATAAATACCAGCTAGTATTGGTCACTTTAAGCCCAATAGCATTGTCTTATGAACTTATAGCAAACTTGTAAGATATCCTCACCTTGCCCTGAGCTTATGTTATTCCAATAAACTAGGTCCATCTCTGGCCATTTGAAGGATAACATAATACATCCCCTTCTGTTTTTAAGTCCCTCCCAGTATGGTGTAGAGGAAAAAGCACTACCCAGGAGGCAGGAAACCTTGGTACCAGTCCTAGCATTGCTACTAACTTGATTTGTGCGCAAGTTTTCTCCTTTCTGGATCTCAGTTTCCTTATCTGTATAATGAAGTGGTTGGAATAGATAATCTTTAAGGTCCCCTCCAATCCTTAAATTCTATTAGTCTCTAACTCTTTGACAGGTATCATTAGGTATCATTTATTGAAAGAAGGTTGAACTGTTCTTGTTACTGAAATGTTTCTATCATGCACAAAAAGTTATTTTATGATGCATACTTTCTGTACCATAAATACCACATATATATGTATAAATATATTATATATATGTCAAGAGGCAACTTAAGTAGGAGCTCAATGTGTAATAATAATAACTAAGGTTTATATAGTACCCCAACAAGGGCAGCTAGGTTTTACTAGCGCAGCTAGGTGGCACAGTAGATATCCAGGAAGATCTGAGTTCAAATCCTACCTATGATTTCTTCCCATTCCTCTTAGTTTTGCCCTGGGGGACCAAACACAAAAAAAACTAAATCCTATATGAAAAACCTTCAAATACTTCAAGGCTGCCATCATGTCTCCCTTGAGTCTTCATTTCTCTAGTCTAAATATGGTCCAGTTATATTGACCAATCCTCCCATGGTATCATCTGTAATATTCTCCCATTCCTGGTTGCCCTCCTCAGCATACTCTTTAGTTATTTATGTCTTTCTTAAAACACGGTGCCCAAAATTGGGCACAATATTTCATGTGTGGTCTGATTAGGACAGTGGCACTTGTCTTCCTTTTTCTTGATATTATACTTAGCTTAATACGTCCTAAGATTGTACTAGTTCTTTTGGCTGCTATGTCAAACTTTCAATTCATATTGAGCCCATGGCCCATTAAAGCCCCCAGATCTCTTATACCTCAACTATTGTCTAACTATGCACACTCCCTTCATCCTGCACTTTTATGGATGATATTTTGAATGTAAGTGAAGTGCTTTTGTTCTTCTCTCTTCTTAATTTCACCTAATACAGTTTGATCCAGTTTTGGGGACCTACATCATCCAATTTAGTAGTGTTTCTTCCCAGTTTTGAGTCACTTGCAATTTTGGTAAGCATACCACCACTTTTATTGCCATTTACAAAATTTTTGAACATTACATAGTCAAGTATTCTTATTCCTGGATCAACCCACTAGGGATATCCCTCCAAGTTAGTATTGACCCCTTAATGATTACTCTTATCTTTTTTTTTTTTTTTTTGCAAGGCAGTTGGGGTTAAGTGACTTGCCCAGGGTCACATAGCTAGTAAGTGTCAAGTGTCTGGTCTGAGACTGAATTTGAACTCAGGTCCTCCTGACTCCATGGCCGGTACTCTATCCACTGTACCACCTACCTGCCCCTGATTACTCTTATCTCTTATACTGGGTAGGAGTGATTCTGAGTAATTTTACCTCTGAGTCTTAGTTTCCTTATCTATAAAATGGGAATAATAATAGTATCTACCTCATAATTACTGTTGTGAAGAAAAAAATTATATAATGCATGCTTTGCAAATCTTAAAGCACTATATAATTTACTCATTGTTTTTGTTGTTTTTGTTGTTTTTATTGTTAGTTACTCATGGGAGTAGGGACTCTTAAAGATTCTAAATCCATCCGGCTATACTATCTATCACCTAGTGCAAGGGTCAGCAAATTATATCCTGTTGTCCAAATCTAGCCAGTTGCCTGTTTGTAGACAACCCTGTTTTTATGTTTTTAAATAAAGAATGATTTTTATGTTTTTACATAAAGTTGTATTTAAAAATGTAAACACATTCTTAGTTCACTTGGCCATATAGGCTATAGTTTGTCATCCCCTGATCTAGCCTATGACTTGCCATCTCATCCGTAAGGATAGTATGAGAGAGGTTGTTAAATGCTTTGCTGAAACACAGGTGTATTTTATCTCTATCATTCCCCTGATAAGTCAATCTAACAGGGCTCTATGGGACAAAAATATATGGCATGACCTGTTTTTCAAAGCCATACAGGCTCTTAGTGATCACTATTTCTCTTTCTAAATATTGACAATCTTCCTTATTTAATAAGTTCTAGAATTGCCAGGAATCTAATTCAAGCTAACTGGTCTATACTTTGAAGATTCTACCTTCTTTTGAAAATTGGGACATTTGTCCTTCTTCAGTTTTGGGACACTCTATTCTCCATTATTATTTTGGAGATTCCCCCAAAGTGGTTCAGCAAACACACTTTCCAGTTCTTTCAATACCCTGGTGACTTGAATTCATTGAGAGCACCCAATTCCATATTAAGCATTTTGATACAAATGACTTTAAACTCAAAATAGAGGGGGAGGGGAAAAAAACCTGCTCGCATACACTTGTCAAATTAGGTACTACAGAGAATAAAAGCAGGTATAAAATAAAAAGATTATCAATAGAAGATAAATGTCAATAAACATATACAAAGTATTAATAATAGATAAGGTAAACCAGAGATCTTGACACAAGGAGCCACTTTTTGTCTCAAAGGAAGGAAGTAAGGAAACAATTTTTTGGGGGTTTTGTTCTAAATTTTTTTTATTGATTTCATTGTAATTACATTAAAATGTTTTTGACATTCATTTTTTTCCCCAAAATTTTGAGTTCCAAATTCTCTCCCTCCTTTCTAACCTTCCCCAACATCTTGAGAAGGCAAGTGACGTGGTATCAATTATACGTGTAAAGTCATGAAAAATATATTCCCATATTAGCCATGTTGCAAAAGAAGACACAAAAAAACCCAAGAAAAAAATGAAGAAAGTGCAAAAAGTATACTTCAATCTGCATTTGCACTTCACCAATTTTCTCTCTGGAGGTTGATAGCATTTTTCATCAATGGTGCTTTGGAAAAGTCTTGGATCATTGCCTTGATCAGAGTAGCTAAACCTTTCATGGTTGATCATCCTTAAAATATTGCTTTTGCTGTGTACAGTGTTCTCCTGGTTCTAGTCACTTCACTTTGTATCAGTTTATATAAGTCTTCCCAGGTTTTTCTAAAACCATACTTCTTGTAATTTCTTATAGCACAATAGTATTCCATTTCAATCATATACCACAAATTGTTCAACCATTCCCCAGTTGATGGACATCTTTCAACTTCCAAGTTTTTGCTACCACCAAAAGAGCTGCTATAAATATTTTTATACAAATAGGTCCTTTTTCCTTTTCTTCTGTCTCTATGGGATACAAACCTAGTGGTGGCATTGCTGGGGCAAAGGGTATACACAGATTGATAGCCATTTGGGCATAGTTCCAAATTGTTCTCCAGAATGGTTGGACTAGTTCACAATTCCACCAACAGTGCATTAGTGTCTCAGGTTTTCCATGTCATTCCAGCATTTGTCATTTTCCTTTTCTGACATGTTAGCCAATCTGATAGGTGTGAGGTGGTATCTCAGAGTTGCTTTAATTTGCATTTCTCTAACCAGTACTGATTTAGTATGTTTTTTTTTAATGTAAGTATTGCTAACTTTGATTTCTTCTTCAAAAACTGCCTATTCGTATGATTTAACCATTTGTCAATTGGGGAATGGCTTGTATTTTTATAAACTTGGAAGTTCCCTATATGTTTGAGAAATGAAGCCTTTATCAGAGAAATTTGCTGTAATCTTCAACCCCCAATTTCCTGTTTACCTTCTAATTTTGACTGCATTAGTTTTGTTCGTGTAAAAACTTCTTAATTTCCTGTAATCAAAGTTATCCATTTTACTTCCTGTGATCCTCTCTATTTCTTGTTTGTTCATAAACTCTTCCCTTATCCATAGATCTGATAGGTAAATTTAGGAAACAAACATTTATTAAGTGCTAGAGCTTTAAAAATATTACCTCATTTGCTCCTTACAGCAACCCTGAGAGGTAGGTGCTATTATTATTCCTATTTTAGAGTGTCTGAGGCTCAGATCTTCCTGATTACAGGCCAGCCACTCTACCTACTGCATCACCTAACTGCTGAAGAGGTCCACTGAGAGTTAATGATATGACACTCAAGACTGGAATGTGGCTATGGGAGAATATATATCTTGTTGAAAGGAAATAGAATATTTGAAAGATATAGCAAAGTAGCATTACATATTAAGAAGATATACTCATGTGAAGAAATCCAGGAACTCAGATGGGGAAACATGGTAGTGAACATTTGAGTCAACTGGAAATAATTACCAGCAGGAGTATCTTTCCCTCTGCTGTCTTGGCCTCTTCCTCTGTCATCTGGGCAGTGGGGCAAAAAGAGGGACATGGTTGTCCATCCTACTAGGTTGAGCCAGGAATCACCAACTACAGTATTTCTGGTATGATGGAGAATCATCAGGCCGTACCATCTGCCCTGATACAGGATCCTTTGTGTTCTATTCTAAAGCTCCAGACACTTCCATATGATCCCCTGATGTACCCTAAGTTCCCTTGGGCCTTGCCATATGTCCAGCTGCTGCATCCTTAGGACTTCTAGCCTTTCCATCCAACCTTCAAATGAGCTTTCTTATATGTGCTGTATCCCTGGGGTTCGGTACCTGGGATCTGTAAATTTATTTTAAAAAATGTGTATATATTGCTAACTTTATTTCAATGTATTTTTTTCCTTTGTAATCTTATGCCTTTAAAAGCATTATTTGATAAAGGTTTCATAGGCTTCACCAGACTTCTAAGAGGGTCTATGACACAGAAAAAGGTTAAGGATTGCTTCTTTAAACAATCCAATTATGAAGACACAGACTAAAAAAATAAATTCAGATGCAAGAGAGAAAGAGATGCTAATAAAAGTTGTTAATGTGGATACACAGGCAATATGTTGAGTGGTTTAGTTTTTCAAAATACATGAATAGAAAATGGAAGCAGAGGTAGCCAGTGGAAGATGTATACAAAATAGTGACATTGGTCTTCTAAGATTAGGATCAGAAAGCTACTGTGCAGAATGAGTTAGGCTGGTGATGGATACTAAGGACAACAAATGGGGATTTTTTGTTAAGCCAGGGGAAAACGAAAAAGTAGTTAGAGCACTAGGTGGGGTGAATGAGATGTTTATGGTGGTGGTGCTAGTGATGATGATGACGGAGAGAAGATAGGACTTGATTAGAACTCGTCTTCTGATTTGAAAGTCCAATACTCTTTCCAGTACATCATGCTATCTCTTTAGTCAATGTACAATCAATCAGTTAAGTACTCACTTATCAGAGAAGTATGCTTGAGGCCCATATTTTTCTCAGCTTGTTGTTGAATCTGTCATGTTTAAAATAAAATAAATAAATTGTATCAAAGAAAAATACTATCTACCTGGGTGCCAGGACTCTTGGTACTTTCTCCATTTAGGTGTTTGCTGTTTTTCAGTCTGGATTCTGGGACAATACCATAGCATCTTGAAATTCTAGGATCATCTCAGATTTATTCTTTAGAACTGGAACAAGCTCAAGGATTAGCTGTGGCCTCCTGACTCCCAGACTGAGGGTGTTGCATGGTGGGGGAAAGCATTGGTTTCTTTGATCTCCTTTGGGGAATACAATTCAGTTCCAAAACCCAAGGATTGCTCTGAGATAGCCTTGACACTACTGGTGCTCTAAGGCCTGTCCTTTAAGAATGATGGACAGTAAAGAACACTTGCTTGGAGGCATGACTCCTGGATTTAACTTTCAGCTCTGCTTGGTGCTATCTTTGTGACATTAGGTCAATTAACCTTTGGTGGCCTCCTCTGAAAAATGAGGGGTTTGGACTTCAACATGATCCCTAAGGTCCCTTTTAGTTTTAAATCCTATGATCCCTGCTCTGGAGGGTTATCTTCAAATATTCCCCCTAGGGTAGGTGTAAACTAGGGTGGAATACCTGAAATCGGAGGTGGTCATGAACTGAACCCCCAGAGAAGTCCCTGAGGCTATTGAAACTTCACCACTAAGGGAGGGAGTGAGTACTAAAGGAATGACCATTTCTTTCACAGATGCCACTGGGATCTTAGCCAGCCCATGAATACCCAGGCATATGGTTAATTGGATATATGCCTAGAGGTTCAGAGAACTAAAACATACTGTATTAAATTCATTGTTTTCTTCCTCTCTAAAAGGCTCAACTCTGTCAATAAAAGGAAATTTGCTTAGTTTGTATTACACAATCATGGTCTTTATTATCTATTATCTGAAATCATTTCCAAATTAAGTCTATGATTATGAACAGATCTATAATTTATAAATTGTTCTTATTTTAGAGTAGAATTGATTGAAAAGCTTAAGAGCAGAACTTAGTCGACCTTTTGAATATTCTTTGTGGCATCTGTGCAGTGAAAACTCCCAGTACTAGGAGATTACTGAAATCAAATCAGTCCAGCTTTCTCTCAATGAATTAGAATTGTGCATAACGAGGAGTTTGCAATAGGAAATGAGGTATCCCATTCACTTGCCTGTCATTTGTAGGCAGGAATGTTTCGTTTAAATTCCAAAGGAGTGTTGGTAGTAAATGTACCATTTGCTATCTCATATTTCACCTCATGAGTAGGCACTGCATGCTGTGAAATTCTACCTAAGTCTACTGGCAAGATGTCTATCGTCTTGTTCTATCTTATTAATTATATTACTAGTTAGAGATGGTCATTTTCTTGGTAGAAAAATGAGTTTTTTCTCCTTTTCTTTTCCTTTCTTCCCCTATCCTTCATCCTTCCCATCTCAATCCCCACAACCTGTTCCCAGGGGAGAAGCAAATTCCTGTCTTAGATAAGGGGAGATAAAAATGTCAAGTCCTGATTCTAGAGAATTGTCTTTCTAATATATGTAAACTCAGAGAGAAAGCAGAAAAGAAGGATTCTTACTGGCAATCCTGGGTTGGTTTTTGCTATGTTAGTTTCTTTTAGAAATTCTTCTAGCGAGGTTACACATCCTCCAGGCCCCCCTTAATATCCGGGTGGGGCGGTGTGGAACGAGGAAATCAAGCTCATTTTCAGGAATCTTTCAAGCTTCCTTTAATCTATGGCACCCGAGTGTGTTGAGTTTGTTTGGGCAGAAGGGCTGTTGTACAGTTCTAACCTGATTTCTAATTAGCAAAATGGGTGATCAGCCTACTCCACTTCATTGCCTCTTTTTGCTCCCCATGGTGCTAACGTCTTCCAGCATCCTATTCTAGAAGCACTGGGATTTGAAAGCACTGTTTGATTTTAACCTTGTCTTCCTTGACTTCCCCAAAATCTCCACTTTAAGATCCATGGAGCAACTACAAAATATGAGTTTTTTGCTTCTTATGTTTTCTCATCTATTTATATGAAATAGACATCATGGTGTAGGGGATAGGGTGCTGGCCTTGGAGACAGGAAGATCTGCCTCTGAAATATAATGGCTGTTTTGATGAGGTTGGGATCTAGACCCCAGAAAGGAAAAACCCTGGACTTTCCCACTTGGCCAAATCTCTGGCATTTGCCTGAGGCTATAATTCCATCAACTGGCCTTTCTTTGTGGCTACACCCAATCTCCCAATTCTGTTAATCTAGTCTGGCCTTCCTTTGTTTTACCTCCTATGTAGGGCCCACAGCCATTTCCCACCCTTAATCCTAACCAGGCTCCATTCTCTCTTGGCCACAAGGTCCAGGTCCTAGGAGTTCTGTTTTCCCCAGTTTACTGGTCACTCCTAAGTCCCTCCCACAGTCTTTCTGTATATAAGGTCCACCTTGTCTCCATTAAGATGCTGGGATTCTTATAATCTAGCCACTCCTCAGATTCTTAAAATCTAGCCAATAGCTTTCTCCTTGAGACTCTGCCCAATATGATGGATGTTCTAATAAACCTTGTCTTTGGCTGAAAGAAGGCGTGGGTCGAATTCTTTCAGGCAGGACCCGGATGTTGTGATTTTGGGGTCCCTGCACCCCTAAACCTCTAAACTGCATCAGTATGACCAATGCATGAGCAAACTGAGTGCCCCAGCCAACACTCTAAGACTGAAAGTTAAAGACAACATGCTGATCTGTGTTGATTGAGGAATTGTCTATGCTAAGAATTTCACACTTATAGATTTAATAGGTCTGGACCAAACAAATCCAATGTAAAGGTTGTTTTTTAATTACAAATGGATTTATCAATTTCTCCCTTCTAGGATAGACTGTTCCCCCTAGCCGTCATATGTACCTTAGCTTTAGCCTGAGAAATTGTTTTGGAAAGGTGTCTTTGGAAAGGAAAGGAGAAAAATTCATTTTTTCTACCCAGACCACCTGGACAAAAGGAGGAATTAGGTAAGGAGACTGGGAAACAAAACAGATTACAAACCCAGCAGGCATGGACATATGATGCAGTGGTGATGAGGGACTTCAAAAAACCACACATTTGCTGAACTCTTTTCACTGCTAAAAGTAGAGCAGCTGACGAATTAATTGAGATTTAGTCCAAATTTAAGTACAAACTTTTGAAACAGCCTCTCCAAAAGCTATGAAGCAGCTAGGTCGAGCAATGGATACAGTACCAGGCCTAGAATTAGGAACTCATCTTTCTGAGTTCAAATCTACCTTCTAATACTTACTAGCTGTGTGACCCTGGGCAAGTCACTTAACCTTGTTTTCCTCAGTTTCCTCATCTGTAAAATGAGCGGAAGAAGGAAAAGGCAAACCACTTCAATATCTTTGCCAAGAAAACCGCAAATGGCATCATGAAGAGTCAGACACAACTGAAAATGATTCAACAACAATAGTAGCAGCATCCTAAAGTACAATGAACTGCATTTTAGGTCAAAGGCAACTAGATTGTGCTTATGGAATGATTGCTGGACCTTCAGAAAACTTTTTTTTTTTCTGGTTGGAATGGGGAGTCCAGATCTATGATTTATTCAGTATGGAGAACTCCATTGTGGATACTTCCTTCTCCAATGCAGATAAGTAACTAGTTTATAATTTAGCACTTGCAGGGGTCAGCAAACTGTGGCTGAAGGCCAAATGAGGCCCATTACCTGTTTTTGTACTCCAGTGAGGGAAGAATGATTTTATTTTATTTAAAAATGCAAAAACCATTCCTCCTCCTCCCATGGCTCCCAGGCTATGGGACAGATTGGGCCCTTGGACTGTGGTTTGCTGACCCCTGCTTTAGAGAGTTGCCTGATGGTACTGACTTAGCCTTGTTCACATAGCTAGTAGGATGTGTCAAAGGCAGCATTTGAACCCAGGTTTTCCTGACTCTGACCTTACTGCCTCTCTTAGGGCACATAGTAGGAAATGATGATCTGCAGAAAGCTAGAATGTTTTTCCCTCTTTATGTTATTCCTCGCCTCCCAATAGTTTGAAGTCTTTCAGGCTTGAATTTATTACAGATGTAAATCTGCCATGAAAGTATAAGCATTACCTTTGATGATTAGAGCATTAGAATGGACTGTAGGCTTACTAACAAGCCAGCAACAAGACCAGAAAACATGGAATCCTATTTGTCTATGTTTTAGATACTCTTTTGAGTCAGATTCCCGTGATGTGGTGTTGTGGTGGTTGTTGCTTGATTCCCATGGAAAATACCTGTTGTAAGAGTATTCTGAGGACATTTGTTGAGACAGAAGCTTGTGGTCTTTCAGCCAAAGGAGGTAGAGAAGGAAGTGGGTATGAGCAGAAGCACCTATAAGCATTTATCATATACTAGGGACTAGGAATATAAAAGAATAGAAATGAAACATTCTAAGACCTTAAGAAACATATTCTGTTGGGGAAAACAACATGCACATATAAGAATAAATACAAAATAAATGAAGTAAGTAAATAAAAGGTAATTTGCACTAGCAGTGGAAGTAATCAAAAAAATCTCATGGAGGAGGTGGTGTTCATTAGCTGAGCTTTGATGGTAACTAGGAATTTTAACACTCAGACTTGAGAAGGGGGCCCCACCTAGGCATGATGCACTGCATGATTCACTTATGCTGGGGTGTGGAGATGGGATTTTGTGTGTGAAGGCTGGACTGATAGGGTGTGTGGATAAGGAAATGGGAAAGCATGTGGGGTCTAGGTAGATTTTGCTCTTTTGAGGGAGCCATGTGATGGGTTTGAGAACTGTTTGCAAGGCTGGTTTAAATGTTGTTAGATAAATACGTGGTGTTAGCAGGGCTAAGACACTGTTGTGTGTGACTTCCCATTTCTGAAGAGGCTGTTAAATGACTATTGAAACAGTTCAAACATTCTAGCTGCTTAGAGAATAATTAGGGCAGAGGTGGCCAGATTACCTTAAAGTATATTCAGAAATTAGAGGTTTGATTCAGAAGTCATCTATTTCCAGCTTTCAGGCTCTTGGTCTAATCTGAATCCATTTGAGTACTTCTTTTTGGGGGGGGGCAGTTGGGGTTAAGTGACTTGCCCAGGGTCACACAGCTAGTAAGTGTCAAGTGTTTGGTATGAGACCAGATTTGAACTCAGGTACTCCTGACTTCAGGGCCGGTGCTGTATCCACTGCGCCACCTAGCTGCCCCCTAAAGAATAGTTTGAACTATCTGGGAGAATTAATAGCATTTTGTTTTTTCCTTTTTTTTTTTTTTTTGCTTTTTGGTGAGACAGTTGGGGTTAAATGACTTGCCCAGGGTCACACAGCTAGTAAGTGTCATGTGTCTGAGGCCAGATTTGAACTCAGGTCCTCCTGACTCTAAGGCTGGAGCTCTATTCACTGGTGCCACCTAGCTGCCCCTTGAGTACTTCTTTTTAAAATATTGGCTCTGTTGTCATACTCAATATTCCCTTTCACTGAGGTTTCTTCATACTGTATCTAAAACTGGGGATTACAGAGACCAAGGGGTATCCTGTTAATGTGGCTTAGATGTGAGATCAATCCAGCAATCAATTAATTAACCAACATTTATTAAGCATTTACTATGTGCCAGGTGCTTTGCTAAATGCTGGGATTACAAGGAAGAAGCAAAAAAAAAAAACCCAACAAACCAGTCCCTGCCCTTAAGGTGCTTATACTCTAATGACTATAAGAGAGGTACTCAGATCTCTTTACAGTAATCTACTGGTATCAGCATAAAAATAAATGGATAGTCTGTCCTAGAGGGGCTCAGACACAATAAATTCAGAAGCTCCAGTTGCTTGCCCTGTGGCTATTCACTAAATGATGATGATATTAGATGTTATTTATTTCCATGCACTTTTATGCAGCTCACTTTATGATGTATTATACTCCCCAAAGCAGTACCATTTAATTGAATTTCTATGAGAATCCAGGTACACATATCATCACAGATAAGAAAGATTCTGGGGAATTTTCTTCTACTATGCCCTGGAAACGTTTATTTATTTATTTATTTATTTTTTGCAACTTGATTTTTCTCATTAGAAATAATTCTGCTTGGTGATAATAAATTTGGTTCTGTGGGCTCATGTCTGTATGTTTATGTTTGTGCAGCTTAGTGTCAAAAACAGAGCTGAAGTATTTTGTTCTTATATTTCCATGGTGATGTATGAAATCCAATAAAAATTGTGAAACTGGAAAAAACCCCTACCTTGAACAGCAATTATGTTAACTGCAAGTGATTTATTGTTTGCTGAAAAGTGGCTGATCTCCATCAGACAAGACCACAGGGTCTGCTGGTTCACTTTCTTGCCAGGAAAGAAGAGGAAACAGAGGAGGCAAGGGTTATCCTCCTTGTAATAAATATGAAGTCTTTCCAACACAAATGATTTCAACTTAATGTTGGGTTTAGCAGGAAAGTTCCATGTACAACAAAATTCCGTGCAAATTTTGGTTTTGTGATTGATATGTTTTTCCAAAATGGGAAAGATTGAAGTACTTAAGGAGCTTTACTTTGTGGTCATGTGAAAAAAGAAGGAAAGCAACTAGACTGAGAAATATGTCAAAAATATTTATATTTTATATGTATATATACATATGCACACACACATATATGTATATACACACATATATAGTATAGATCATGGCTTTAAATGGGGAATCTGCTGCCCTAGTTAAATTTTCACTTTGAGGAGCTATTTGAAAGAAAAGAACAACCCCAAAGCAAAACCCTAGTCTTATCTTGTGAAGATTTTATGATTTTTTGGAGCCAAAATGTTCACTTGGTAGACACCTTTCTGTTTATGAGCCTTTTGGCATTTAACTAGCCTAGTCCTGGGACAACAGACAAAATAATCTGTTACCAGTGCCATGTTTGAAGCCTTTCCAAGCTTCTTTGGAAGAGAGCTTCCGGGGGTAGAGAGTGGTATACTGCTGACCATCACCGAGGAAGAACAACAAATATTTGGCCACGCCTGGTTATCACTGAAGGCAAGACTGTGTTTGTGTTCCTCAGGTCAGGAGCCTTTTCTTTCTTTCTTTTTTTTTTTTGGTTGGGCAGTAGGGGTTAAGTGACTTGCCCAGGGTCACACAGCTAGTAAGTGTTATGTGTCTGAGGTGGGATTTGAACTCAGGTCCTTCTGAACCCAGGGCTAGTGCTCTATCCTCTGTGCCACCTAGCTGCCCCCTTAGGAGCCTTTTCTTGTCTCATTCCCTTTTGCCTTTCTCTCCCTCCCCTTCCCCAGCCCTTTGCTTCTTCTTTTTCTATGGATAACCCCACCTAGCATTTTTATGTACCAGGCTGAACTAGGCTGGTTTTTTTAAGGGGACTGGTGGTTGGTTAGTTTTTTTTCTTTTCTTGAAAAATCAGAGGCCCAGCATGGAACAAAACTGGGTTTGAAGTTATTCTTCAACCCTAACTGCCTGACTTGGTGACTGTGAAAGCAGAAGGAAGTAGGATTTTATATCTTTTACATTTTAAGCTTATAGTCTTTTAACCTTTTTTTTTTTGAAAGGAAAGTTGGGTTTCTTGTATTTTACAATCCGTGAGTGCTTTGATGTATTTTAACCTTTAACCCTGAATTACACGAGTAGCCTAGATCTGCCTCAGAATATATGATACTACATCATTCCAATTATTCACAATGGGACAAATAAAATGGTTGAAAAATGTCCATTATTCAGATTGTGACGTGCAGCTGGATGTGCAGTCAGCGCAGATTACAGTAATCTCTCAGTGTGTCTATCTTCAGTGATTGTTGAAGACAGAAAAGGATCTGGACTTAAAACTGAGTAGGCAGAGAAGCTCAGGTTGGATCACATTTAGAAAACCCTTCAGAGCTTTTAATGACCTCAAACTACTCACTACTACAAAAACTCAATTCTTTAATTCCACTCTTCTTCCAATCATACTCCAAGGCTGCAAATCATAGGACACCATGACGTCAGACACATTCAAATGACAAATAACCCAAATGGTACTTGAAGCATGAATAGTGGCCAAAGTAGGATACAACATGTTAGCAATGGCAACTCTCACATAGGTAGTAAATGGTAATATTGTGAATATAATAAAGATGCAAGTTGGTGATTATGTAGCATGAATGAGGGGCAAAAGATGGATAGCCCAAGGGACACATTGGTATCCCCTGGATACTAAAAAAATGAAAATAAGGCCTTCTGGATTTTGGTTACTAATTATAATAGTTAACATTTATATAGAGCTTCAAAATTTGCAAAGCATTTTGTGTATGTTATCTCATTTGATCCTCTTGAAAACCCTGTGAGATGAGAGGTAAAAAATGCTTTGCCAAGGGTCCTACAGCTAGTTAATGTCTGAGGATGGATTTGAACTCAGGTCTTCCTAACTCCAAGTCCAACATGCAATCTTGGTATAATCATCAAGTAAGTAGACCAGTAAGGAGGATTCATGGAAAAAAAACCAAACAAACCATGGATTAAGATTACATAAGATGAGGAGACTGGGATCTGCATGGGTGAAAGAAGCATTCAATTATTGAAATTTTGGATCTTCCAAAATACAAAAAAGCATTCTTTCAGCATTAATAGGAAGCAATCTTTTCAAATGAGATTGGAACATTGCATTATCTTTTTATTAATCATTTTGAAGAATTGAATGTGAAATATACCATGAAGAGATCAGATTCCTAATTAATGTTTCCATGAGAAAATTCCTTTCCAGCATTTCTTGAGAAATTTATGTTTTTCTGAATCCTGACGCCCACGTGATATCAGTTAAAAAATGGGGGAAAGTATTATAATTGTCTTGCAAGAATGAATGGTTAATAATCAACACAACGTTACTGGTTTGAAGAAATCCCACTAACGTCAAGTTGAAATCAAGAGCAGGAAATGCTGACACTCAGAAGTGAAGGTTATGGTTGACGTTTCTGGGAACTGGGACATGAACATGTAAGACAGAAGTGGTCATGATCTAATCAGTCAGTCTTGCTTGTAATTATTGTCATGCTGTAAGAGTGTGTTTGTGGCCCTGTCTGCTGCTAATAGTGACTCATTCTTACAAATAAAATGAATATTGTTTATACATGTAGTATAATTTATACAAATCCTATGAGTGTTGTTTCAAGAAATAACAAGTTTTGGAAGCAAGACAAATCCTTAAATTGGCAATTTTGACATGTGATTCTGTATAGTGCTATTAACCCTGCTAAGAGATATAAATGTTAAGTATGTTATTCAAATACTACCCAATAATACTCACTGGTGTTTTCCGGTGTTTGAATACTTGCTGTAGGCTATAGTTCTTTTTTAAATACTATTTAACTTAATCTTTTTTATTTTTTAGATATTCACAGTAATGAGTAGAGTATGAAGGATTTTGGAAGTATTTTAAAAAAAGATAAATCAGTCAGATCATTGCCAGATGTTTTAAATCATCATCACAATATAATAATAATAAACCAAGCATTTGTTATATCCTTTTTAACAGAAAGTCTCTAAAACTTTGAATATAATTCTATCATAAAAATGATTCACTATTTTTATTGTTACTCATTATTTAAAACATGTAAATAAAATGTTAGAAAATACAATACAATTCATCCTTCCAAGAATTATTGAGAATTCTCATTTCTTGTTCCCAAATCCCAAAGATTAATATCTATTGCGAGTTTAGAAACATTGTAGTAGCATCATTGTAATAAGAAGATAACTTCCCATGGTGACTATTTTTAAAGAAATAGAAGTATCAGAATGGGGGAGATGTGGTACTTGGTTAGATAATAGTGTTTGAAATAAAGAGATAAAGTAGAGCTGCCCCACCTGTAAAGTAGAGAGGGAATGACCAAATATATAGCTTTGTCCATTCTTGTAGAGTAGGGGAATGAAATGTGGGATGATAGAGAGCCTTAGCAGCAGATAATTCAGGAAATTATCCTAAATGTGGCAAACCTCTTTTTGCATCCCCCTGCATCTTGGCCCTGGTTCTTTTAGGCTCCATCAAGAGGTTAGAATGTAGAAAATCATTCTCGCAAAATATTTCATAAATTTATTGCAATCTTGAGTTGTGACTTGGCTTCCACCTGGAATTCTGGGAAAATCTCCAAAAATACAATTTGTGCCTCCTTTCCCATTATAATTCTTATTACCTTCTCCAATTCATGTGGCCCAATAGAAAACATACCAACAGTATAATTTAGAATAATTTTGCTGTAACAAATTGTAATAAAAAAAGATATAGCAATTAAACACCAAGTGTGGTATGTAGCTCAGGTCATCCATGCTGTTCTTAACAGCAACCACTTATACCTGTTAATCTCTGAGTTCATACATTTAATTTTTTCACCCAAAGGAAAGAAAGCTCTCAGAAATCATTGGTATGACATGCTACCGCACTGCTTTTGGAGCTGTGAATTGGTCCAATCATTTTGGAAACCGATTTGGAACTACACCTCCAAAAAGGACTAAGTTGTTTATTCTCTTTAGCCCAGAGGTACCAAAGTGATCAGTGATGGGGAAAAGACTCAGATGTACCAAAAAATATTTATCGTCATACTCTTTGCAGTAGCAAAGAATTGGAAACAACATAGCCATCATTTAGAAGATGGCTAACAAAATTGTGGTATTTGAATATAATGGGATATTATAATTTTGTAAGAAATTATTAAAAAAAAGGTGAATTCATAGCAGCCTGGGAAGACTTTTATGAACTGGTAAAGAGTAAAATGATTAAAACCAAGAGAAAAATTTGTATGATGACCAAAATAATGTAGGGGAAAACAACTTTAAAAGGTATGGAATCTGATCAATGTAGTGATGAGTCATAACTTCAGAGGACTGATGCTGGAACATATCTCTCATCTCTTGGTAGATATGATGTATAAAATGAGACATGCATTTTCAAACATGGTCAATGACAATTGACAATTGACAAATGTTAATTTGTTTTTCTTGACAATTGAAAGTCCAGTTAAATTGAATGGAAGATAGTAAGAGATCTGCTGGTCTTCTGGATAATGGTTTTGGAGGACAGGCTGGAAGTTGGGCAGGTGGTCTGGAGGGGAGGGGGTGGACATGGCAAATTTTAGGGTTCTTGTGCTCTGGTTTTGAGCTGCCACATTCCAGGGCTTAGGGAAGGTGGTGGAGGTATTTTGACTTGCCTGGCACATGATGCCCTCAATGTCTCCTACAGGATGCCTTGCAGATTCTATAAGTGGCAGGATGGCTGTGGGGGTCAAGCTACAAGTAAAACAAATCAACACATTGGGCATTTGAAAATATGTTCCACTGTGTGACCCTGGGCAAGTCACTTAACCCTGATTGCCTCACTGAAAAGCAAAAACAAACAAAAAAAAAAAAGAAAAGAAAACGTGTCCCTCTTTCTGTGTATCTGGTCTTCCACTTCTCTGCCAAGAGGTAGGAGGCATGTTAAATCACCTGCCTTCCAAAATCATGTTAGTCCCTGCATTGATCAGAGTTCTGAAGTCTTTTAATGTTGTTTTTAAGGGGCTGGTTTCATGGAATTTTCTTAAGGCAAGAAAACCTTGGCATGTACTGTGGGTCTTAACTGACAGGCAGTTTAGGTCTTTAGAGTGGGATGTTAGCATTTGTAAGAGCAACACCAGAGAACAGGAAGGGAAACTTGAACCTAGAATGATCCTGTCTGCAGTCTGCTCTGTTTTTAGAATCCTGGCTAGGAGCAGGTGACTCTGGGCTCATAAGTATTGGTTGTAGCTAGGAGATCAAAAGTCTAATGGCCCATTTTGCTCTTAATTGAAGCAGAGACAGAGAAATCTAATAGTATCCCTTATTAGCTGCTAGCATGATTCTGAACATACAGTATCAGTTCAACAAATACTTATTAATTGATTGCTCATGAGTCAAGATTGTATTATCTGGTTTGAATTCTCTAGATAGTTGGATATCCTTAATGCTGTGGTCACTTTTACCATCACTCTCTCTGCTGTGGTGGTTAATAAGAACTTCTTGGAATAGACTTAGGTTCAGATGAAAAAAAGACTTTTTTTTTTTGCCATAGAATAATCCCCATTTATAAAACCAACATAAAATGCACAAAATCAAGATATCCTAAGAATCGAAAATTTCCTGACATGCCTTCCTAGTTATAAGGTTACCTTTATAAAAATATTGCAGCAAGATCTACACTTAAATTTTGTTTTTGTTTTTATGAAAGATGCCTTTTACCATCCACTATTTTCTTTCACCGATGCAGAATGAGACAGAGGCATTTATCCTTTGGCCTTTCTCTGGGAAACATATTCTTGTGAATACTGCTTGAGATTGTGGAAAGATTAATATTCTTAACCACCTCATTGACATTCTTTGAATGAGAAATAGCTGCTAATGAGCAGATCCAACTTGACAGGATATACTTGTCGCATGCTTGGGAAGAGCCTCCCGCCTTCAACAAAGGATGCTACTGAGCCCTGAGTTGGTTCTTTGAACATGTCAATGGGAAAAACACTCTATTGTATTATCTGCAGCTGCTCCTGGAATCTTAGGCAGCTCTATTCAGAGAGGGATTTGTTGTTGTCCGAGTTTCTCTCTCCCTCCAACCCCCCCTTCTTCAAGTAGTTAGCTGATCAAAACTTGTTTCACTGAAGTGGACCTAGAGAAGAAAATTCATCCCTTTCCACAGCAAGGCTGTATAATTACAATATATGTGTGATTTAAGGCCTTCTTTGGAGGCTTCCTGGCAATTCCCACTGACTCAAAATATAGCTGTAGCCATAACCTCAGAGCAGAGTGTGTTCTGGGCTCAAGACACTTGTGTTCTAGCTACTTGTTGACTTTTGATAACTGTTTCATGTCTGTTGAGATTTATAGTTAAACTCAGAAACTGTCTTTTGTCAGTTATTCTGGAGGTGGATTTAGTTAACCCTTTCCTTGTGATCCTGACTTAGATGGTAAGAATATAGATAATTTTCACTTGTTTAAAAATAAAATTTATCTGATTGTGTATACTAATAAAAAGAGCAGTAATGAGGATAATACAAGATATTGTATTTAGGTATATTTGGCTTTAGAGCGAATTTTGTATTTACTTATGAACATAGACACATCCAATTTTGGGAATAATACATACAACAAAATAGGTCATAGTTGAGGACAACTTAGGAGGAACTGGCTGGCTTTCCCATTTTTTCTACAGTGATCAGCTGGAAATGGAGACTAGAATTAATCTAATAGGATATAAATTCTTTGAGTGCAGAGACTGTTTCATTTTAAAAATAATTTGTATTCCCAAGTGCCTAATAGTAACATAGTAGGCACTTAATATGTTTGTCAAACCGAATTAAATAGAATTGAATTTACAACTTTCAGACTGTTGCAAAATACTATGATACACATCATAGCCTTTGCACTGATGTGTATCATAGTATTTTGCAACAGTCTGTCAGTGTAGCTCACACATTCCCTGGTCATAGAGGAGATAATTGAGTGATTTTATTTAAAAGACAACTTGTGGTAGCCTTGAATGTGGGGAAGAAAACTTGAATTTCCCACTGCAGCAGAAAGATTTAAGGAAAGTAGAGATAGTTATGATGTCACCAAAAGAGTTAAATAGCAGAGTAGGTGGTAATGTCAGAAGGAAGCTAAAAGCAAGATTTACCATGAATAAGTTGTAATTTGAATAACATGCCCATAGGTAAGTGAGAGTTGACTGCATATGAGTTTGGGTATATGCCGACACTGGAAGGAAGTTTAGAAGGCTTCTGAAAAAGGATTGTATATTAAATGGGCTTGGTGTCAAAAGACAGGGGTTCTGCCACTTACCAGCCCTGTGACCTTAAGTGAGTCACGTCACGTTAACCTTTCTAAGCCTCATCTGTAAATGTCTCTGAACCTCACCAGTTTTCTCATCTTTCAAGAAATAATAATACCTGCTTTGTCTGTCTCACAGTGTTACTCCTGTGAGGTTCAAATGATATGTGGAAAGCCCTGTGAAAATTATAAAACACAATACAAATATGCAGTATTATGTATCTCAAAATGTGGTATGTCATTTATAATTTGGCTTATTGTTCATTTGCTCTAGTGCTTCTAAAAGACATTAAAATGCGATGGATGCAGAAGGCAAGCATGCTCTCTTGCCCTCTAAGGAGCACCTGTGTTCTGCAGTAAAGACTAGGTATCTTTATAGCACTGGAGGAGTTTTATGTTGGTAAATATCCCAATACAAAAATGAAGAGAGGTAAATCAGCATCAATGAAAGAGAGGTGCTAATTGGACCTATTGAGGTCTTTTGCTTATTTACAAGAAGTTGTTTGGGGAGCAGGTGCTGTAAAAGCCTTCCTAAATTGTTTTCATCTATGGTCGTTCATTAAGGGCTGACTCGATGCATGGCATTTTACTAAGCAGAGAAAAAACTCACTAATTTACAGTTGGGGGAGTAGGAGTCATTTAAATTAATGAAATTTTTGAATTGTGGCTGAGTGAAATGAACAGATCAGGAGAACAATTTATATAATAACTATTGTAGAAACAAACATTTTGAAAAACTTTTTTTTTAGGTTTATGAAGAGAAAATAAATGCTTGTTAATTGAAAAAATTTAAAATAAAATTCTAAAAAGAAATCTGGCTTTGTAAAATTGTGTTATACTTTGAAAGTATTAAGTAAATGAACCAACTCCATTAAGCCACACGTAAGATACTATTTCATTATCTTTTAATTTGTTCACTCCATGTAGGTAGAGATCATGTTTTCTTCTTTGTATTTTCCACAGAGCCTAATAATGTACTTTGCACAGGGAAAAATCATGGGATCATTGATTTAGAGGTAGAAGAGGACTTAGGTGCCATCTAATTCAACTCCCCTACCTCCCACTTTTTTTAAATTGATAAAGAAATTAAGTCCTAGAAAGGTTGTGATATGTCTAACACCATACAGGTTGTAAGTAGGCATTGAATAAGTATTTATGGAGAAAGTCTTTGTTGATCTTGATAGCCTCCAAATTACCCTTCCAGCTCTAGATTGGTTGGTTAATGTACTTCTTGCAGTAACTCAACCCAGACTAACAGAGTGTCTCCAAGGAGAGGTACTTAGAGGCTGTGCTGTCCCTCCTTCCAATCCAGAACCCTTCAGTCTACCTGTGAAGGATAAGGAGTAGATGAGTTTTGTCTGGTATTAGGAGGAACACCCTTCATTAAAAAAAAAAGAAACCATGAAAATATCCTGGTGTAGTGGAACTAACACCCTTGATGGGGGCGGAGGGAGGAAATTGTTGTTACTGTTGTTGGCCTTTTGTTTTTGAAGAGGACCAATGACAATGTGGGTGGTATCCTGACCTGGGCATCAGTTGGATTTAAGTGAGACAGAATTGCATAAAGTTGTCAGCCTCACTCTCTCACTCTCTTCCAGGGTCATTGAAGTCCAGTGGCAACTCAAAAGTCAGGACAACTGGTTATGTCCTGGGATGCAATGTATAACCTTGGTGTCTTCCATGTCTGACCAAGCTAGGCTAGAAAACTTCTGAGGTCCCTTCCAGTTTTAGACTCTACAACTAGCTCACTAAGATGGCCTAGAAGACGTGTTTAGTCTAAAGGGCTACAGAAGTGAGGAGCCATGATGATTAGTTCAGTATTTGAGGCAGAATACAAGTACTCAAATACTTGTAGATTTCAACTGAATACAGTGTAACAAAAATTGACAAAATGACTTTAGTAGTGCAGTAAAGTGGAAAGAATTGAGCATGCAGAGCCAGACATCCTTTGGTTAAATAACAATTCTGCCATTTATTAACTGGGTAACTTTGAGCAAGTCACTTAACTTTTATGGTTCTCAGTTTCCTCATTTGTAAAATGGATTAGATTATGGGTTCTTAACCGTTTTGTGTGTGTCGTGGGCTTTGTTAGTCTAGTGAAGCCTATGGACCCCTTCTCAGACTATTGTTTAAATTAATAAAAGATCCTTCAGATTACAAAGGAAGCCAAGAGTTTATGACAATAAAGATCTAATTTTTTTTTATCCAGGTTCATAAAAACCCTGAAATCTATTCATAGAGCCCTTAGGCATTCCTGGACCCCAAGTTAAGAACCCCTATACTAAACTGTCACTATGGTCTTTAAATCCATGATCCTATATGAATATTTGGTGGCTGGCACAGTAGAGTGCCAGGCCTGGAGTCAGGAAGACTCATCTTCCTGAGTTCAAATCCAGCCTCAGATACTAGATGTATGACCCTGGGCAAGTCACTTACGCCTGTTTGCCTCAGTTTCTTCATCTCTAAAGTGATCTGGAGAAGGAAATGACAAACCATTCCAGTATCTTTGCCAAGAAAACCCCAAAAAAGGGTCATGAAGAGTTAGACATGACTGAAAAATGACTAAACAACAGCAATAACAACATATGAGCATTACCTTCAGGGATCCATGATTTCACATATTTTTTTTTAATTGCTAAAGATTTCACCTCCTCTATGCCTTGGTTGATGGCCTTCATGAATTTGTGGTTGGAAAAATTCATCACCTGGTGGTTAAATTCTAGTGATAAGCCTCTATGAATTTAGCCAGGCTTGTCCTTGGATGACAGAGCAGCAGTGTATTAGTAGACCAATATTTGAATGCTTTCCAACTTGGAAAGGGTCTGCCAGGGCTTATTCTCTGCTGGCATAGACTTTAGGAACTCAAAGGTCACTACCTTGTAATAATAAGACTTCAAAATAGGACTTTAGTAGAGGGTACTAGTGAATGGAGAAAGCTAATTTTAAGAGAACATTTTTATCATTTGTTTCTATCTATCCATCTATCTTAGTACCTTTTGCTAGTTTTTCAGACCCTCCATAATCAGGCTCCACCCTTGCTTTCCATGATTCCCTGACATAACCTCCCTAACCTGTATGTTAGCTGATCTTGAAGCAAGAAAGGAATTTCAATGGAGAGAAACAAGGGAGAGTTGGTGATCTGTTCTGGGCATGTGGGATGGTGTGTACACAAAGAAGGATGAAGACAGGATAAGGAACTAAGATTAGTGTGATTTAGTTGGAACACAGAGTATATATAAGGGATTAATAGGAGATAAGGCTGAAAAAAGTAGTCTGGAACCAGATGGTAAGGCCTGGAATGCCAGTGTCAGGAGTTCAGTAGGCAGGAAGGATCCATTAAAGGTTGCAAAAGAGTGATGAATGCATGAGGAAGGTTCATTAGATATTGATATGAAGGATAGATTGGAAAAAGAATCTATCTACTGTGCCACTTAGCTGACCCATATTAACATTATCCATGTTCTATTTTATTTTTACTTCCTTTGTTAAATATTTCCCAATTACATTTTAATCTGTCCAGGCTGCACTGGGAGTGTTGCTAGCAGCAATGCCACTTGTGGATATGTGTTTGACACCTCTGGTTCAGGAGGTAGGAGTGTGTATTACATATGTTGGCTCACCCTGAGAGGGGTGAGGAGTGAGGAAAATAGGAATAGTTATTCCTGTTGCCACTGCCTCTTCCCATCAGGGGAAAAGTCATGAAGGCATTCATACAATCCTACAGAGATGCCTCTTTAATACAATCTCTCTTTTCCTTTTTTTTTTTTTTTTGCTGTCTGGGTAGACTGGATACAGGAGAATTAGAAAGAAGAGTATGCAATATCTTTAGCTGATCCAGAATAGGCAGACTTAAGTATTTTCTCCAGTTAGTTCTATCATCCTGAATAAAGTCTATGGATCACTTATTGCTAAACAATTTACGTACTCACGATGTGCCAAGAATGATGCTGGAGGTACAAAACCAGAAATGAAAGTTTTTGCTCTCAAGGAGCTTACCTTGAGGGTTTTCAGGCTACCATTTTGAACTGTGGTCTTGGAGCAATGGACAAGCTTGAGAGAGTCTAACTCCAAAATTCATAGTAACAAAGATATGTCATCAAATTAATGGGTAATACCAACCATCCTCAGGATGATAACAGTTAGAGATTAATCAGAGATACAAAAAATTGTGCTTGTGTGTTTATTTCATTAACAAGCTTGTTCTGGATGTGTGCTCCTAAAATTTATTGTGTGGCATTTCATTTAGGTTCAGTTGTTTTAATACAGATTTATAGTTACGGTACAAAAAAAAATCATTGTGGAGAAAAGTTCCTTCATTTTTTTCTCAATTGAGAGAATTATATTACCAAACTATGGGAACATACTCTAATGACATCATCGAGGTTAGAAGTTGATTCTGCAAATCTGACTCCATAAAAATGATGCTACTAATATCACAAAAATTAGTTAAAATGAAATCAGCAACAAAAAAACTCCCCCCCAACACACACATTTATATCTGCCCTCAAGAATGCACAATTCAAAGACTAATGTGGACACATCAGTTTTATAAAAGTTTATAGATTCTTTTTAAAAAAAGTTTTATTTCTAATTTATGGAATCAAACAAGCATTTAATAATATGGAATAGAACAGTTTAATAAAAAAGATTATTGCATGTGAAACTGCAAATCTATTATATACAACTTGCTATTCCTTTAAAATATGTAATAAAATTATCATGCACATTTTTTCTTTTTTCCCTCCCCTTTCCCTAAGATGGCTATTATTAGACTATATGTATATATATATAAAATATAGATTATATATGTAAAATAATTCTAATAGATTATTAATGAGAACTGTGCAAATTGCAGTTTGACAAGTTGGAATGGTTAACAATAGATAATACTCTATAAAATGGTCTAGTGGAAAGAAGAATTCTAAGGTTATCTCCAGTTCAGGTTCTGGCACTGACTCCCTTTGTGGTGAGGTGGCCTGGCATAGTGGAATTTGTGCTTGCTATATTTGGAGTCAGGGGACCTGAGTTCACATCCCAGAGATGTTATTTGCTACCTGCGTTACAAAGGGCAAGTCACTTAACCTTCAGGGGTCTCATTTTCTCATCTGTAACATGAGAGGATTGGATTAGATGGCCTTCAACTGTCCTTCCCACTCAAAATTTATGATCCTCTGATCTATCTTTAAAGTCCTTTCTAGCTCCAATGTTTTGTGATTCTATGAATCCTCTGTTTTCTCCCAATCAAATAATTTTTCATATGTTAATTATTTGCCTCTGTCCTCTTTGTTTGGGTTGCAAAGGACAATTGGAAAAAAACCCCAGGATTAATAATGAAAAATTGTTAATGTATCCTGTTGAAAATCCACCTCACAGAATTCACGCAAGACAATGATAATTGTTCAAGGCCAGTGATAACTCAGTCTTGGGATTGTGCTCATTGTAAGCAAGGGGTTTAAGAGTTCTGCTCTTCAGATCGCTCAGTCACTACAACTCAGGATAGTGAAAAGGAGCATTGCTAAGAAGTATCCCTAAGTACAGTTAAAGATTAATCAGAGACACGAAAAATTGTGCTTGTGTGTTTATAATATAGTTATGGTAGACAAAAATTCATTGTGGAGAAAAGTTCCTTCATTTTTCTCTCAGTTGAGAGAATTCTATTACCAGACCATGGGAGCATACTCAGATGACATCATTAATATAGAGTTTAGACTTTTGTGGCATAAGTTGCAGTTGTAGCACAGAAATGTTAAAGTTCCTGTCTTTCACGATTATGGAGTAATAGAGCTGACAGTAGAAAAGAGCAATTTGTGGCATCTTTTTGAGACTTTTTAATGTTGGCCTGGAGGCAGGAAGACCAGAGTTCAAATCTGGCCTCTGACACTTACTAGCTGTGTGATCCTGGGCAAGTCACTTCACCCTATTTGCCTCAGTTTCCTCATTTATAAAATGAGCTGGAGAAGGAAATGGCAAACCATTCCAGTATCTTTGCTAAGAAAACCCCAAGAGGGGTTGCAAAGAGTTGGACACACCTGAAATGACTGAACAACAACAATTAATATTAGATATCTTTTCTATGGGCAGGAATTTTCATATGTACTTAGTTTCATATAAGCTACTAATTTGGTGGGATTCTTTTCTCCTTTTCATTATTTTTTAGATTTCTTTACTTTTTTCCTGGGGAGGCTTCAAGACTAGTCTAAAGACACTGAATTAACATCTGAGCTTGTCCCTTGCTGCTTCAAGTCAAACCAACTTCCACATAACCTGTTGCCTCCTGCCCTCAGGCCTTTCCACATGCCTTTCTCTGGTGTCTGGAATGCAGTGCTGCTCTGCCAAACCATGTTCCTTCCGTCCTTCAAAACACTGCTCAAGCAAGACACCTCTTGCATGAAATCCTCCCAGACTCTCCCCATCTGACCCCACTAGCCACTTGAATCACTCCACAACCCTCAAGCCAGAGATATACATGCACATTCAGATGTGGTCTACACAAGTAGACTTCTGTTTGCAGATGCACATCCTCATATGTACTTCATTTGCATTTGTTTTGGTTTGGTTTTGTCGGCTGAACTTGTGATTTCACTGGCGTAAGGGAAGAAACTCCCTTTCCCAATACAGATTGGCTCTGGGGCACTTGGAGGTTAAGTGACTTGGTTACACACTCAGTAGGTATCAGAAGGGAGACTTGAACCCAGGTTTTTCCAATACTGAAGCATGCTCTTCATCTCTCAGGGAAAATGCTAGCAAATAATAATTTGCAGGAAGCAAGGGATGTTTTTTTCTTATGTGATTTCCCCACCTTCCCCCCTCCTCCCCCCACCAGCTATTCTGGCTCCCCATTTTATTATAAGGTCCTTGAAGTCAGGACTGTGTCTCTTACACCCACAGTATATGTTATTATTCACTGCACTGCACAGTTGCTCAATCCTTGTTGACTGGCTGACTGACAATTACTATGGTGCCAGGTTGCATAAAAAAGGGGGATTTTTGAAGGGACTGAAACAAGCTGACGGACCAGAGTGTAAGTAGTTTATCCAGAGAGCTTGGCTGGTTTGTGTTCCGTGAACCTGCATTGTGGTAACTCCCCAAATTATTTTATTGAGTAGCTCTACCATGGGACAGACGGTGAAGTCTCTGGGGTTTAATACTTTAACATGGGCCATTCATCAAGGCAGCCAGACACACTTGGTATATCTTTTGAAGAGCCTCTGTTATTGTTCTATGAAAAGGTTTCATTTCAGGCTGACCTTCTAGAACCTAACAGAAAAAAAAGGCATCTTTTATAGGACTGGCTAATTGCTTCTTTGCACGAAGGAAATCGATGATATTTTAAGAAGTAAACTGCACTCAAAGAATAGATAGTATAGCATTAACTTTTGTCGAAGTTGCCACAGCAACATGAATTTGATTCCTCCCCTCCCCCTTCCTCCCAGCCTTCCCTAAATCTGCTTCAACAAATCGTCTTGGAAAAATACTGAGCCAGTAAATGGTATCTTTTGCTCAGTCAGAATGCTATTATCTTTGGATAGTGAACAGTGTAAATGCAGCCCCCAAAATGAGATGCAAAGAACATTGCTTTTAAGAAATAATGTCACAGAGAGGAGGAAAATGATCAGTCAAAATGGAGCTTTGCTTCTACCCAAACAGAGTGTTTTGAAACCAAAAATAAAACCCTCTTTTATTATGCAGCGAGAAATGAAACAAGAGTCCTGGCTGGTACAGCGATGGAGGTTGCCAGGGGCCATGGTACACACAGCCAAGTATTGTTGAAAGCCATGCTCATTTCTTGGTGCCTTTGGCTCCAGCTTAAAAAACACAGGAGGGAAACTGATCATTTGTTGCTGCTTCCCTGTACCAGACTATTTGCTGAGGTTATACTTCTCATCAAGCAAGACTATTTTGGGAGAAGGCAAAACAGGTCAAATGGAATGGCAAACACAGCAGGGTCCAGCAGCCATGAAGCAGTCAATAAGTTATCATATCCAAAAAAAGAGGTGGGAAAATGATCAGAATCATGGCTCCGGGGGCTTCTCAAGACTGCACTCAGAGTGTGGGGGCTTTTTAACGTTCTCCAATCTTGTAGCCTCCTCCCTAGCTTTGCTCAGTATCCTAGATAGAGAACTAGGCTCAGAGTCAGGAAGACTGTGGTTTGAGTCTTTCTTCTGACGTTATTAGTTGTCTGATGCTGAGTTAACATCTCAGAGCTTCTATTTCTTCATCTGTAAAAACGGGGATGAATAATTTAGCAGTTGCAGTGGAAGAGAGAGAGAGCTAGTCAGGAAGATCAAGTTCGAGACCTATCCTTAAAACACAGTGGCTGTGTGACTCAGGGTAAGTCATTTCACTTCATGGCTTTAGAGTATTTCAGTGCCCAAAGCAACTCTTGAAGATAACGTGGTTGATCAAGGTTTGCATGGTTTATGTGAATTTCCTCCTCAGGAGTTCCCTGTATCAGTGAAATCACAGATACAATTTAGCCTTTCCTCCAAACCCCTCCACATACACAGCTGGGGATAATATATAAACCCTATGTCAGAGGCTTGCTGTGATGAAAGCATTCTGTAAACCTAATTTGTAAAGTTTTATCTAGGGCCAGGGGTGGGGAACTTGCAGCCTTGAGGCTACCCCTGGCCTTCGATAGTAGATAAAACCCTGTACCTGGAATTCAAATCCAGCCTCACACACGTAGTAGCTATGTGACCCTGGGAAAGTCACTTTAACTTCTGTTTTCTTCAGTTTCCTCAACTGTAAAATGGGGATGGTAAAAGTACCTACTCCATACCGTTGTGAGAATCAAATGAAAAAATATTTGTAAAGCTTAGTACAGTAGGCACTAAATCAATGCTTATTCTCCCTCTCCTCCTAGCTTCTTTCATGCTTAATCCATCTCATTTAAAACATCTCCAGAAGCAGGAACTTAAAGGTCAATCAACCTCCTTATTTGAAGGATGAGGAAACTAAGGCCAGGGGAGGCTAAATAATTTGCCCAAATTGTGCAAGTTCACAGCTAATAACTCAGATCTTCTGATTTCAGGTCTACTTCTCTTCCATGTTAGTGAAGGAGAGAGCTCATATATGCCCTTCCTCTATCATTCACTCCAATATTCTGCTTCCTTCCTCAGTCAGGGAAATCTTCATTAGCAAATCCTTCTTTCTACAACACAAGCCTGTCTCCTTTTGGGCTATCTCATAATAACCAGGCACAGAGACTTGATCAAAACTTACTGAAGATGTATCTTTTGAACTGCAGGTGCTTCTCACCAGTATTAATGCATGGTATGTGGTAGCCTTGAAAAAATGTTTAAATTAAATGATTCATTTGTCCCAATTCTTCTCAGTCCACAAAATGTATTTTTTCTCTTAAAAATTCAATATATAATATTGAATTGCACATATAACAGCATTTTGTGTACATAATATTTTGTTATATATGCAATATCCAATATCTTTAAAATTTTCATTATACAAAGAAAGAGGATTGTATGAGAAACTATGAATTGTTAATGTAGTTTCTTTAAAAAAGAAGTATATATGTATTAAATTTAATTAGGTAGTAACAAAATTATTCTTTTCCACCTATACTTTTGAGGTTCTTTTCCTGTGCATTAAAAATGTTTTATTGATGTTCCTTTGTATATGTATAGTATATATGTGTGTGTGGCCTACCTATCACTATCCATAGTACACAGCCCAGTTTTGGAGTCAGGAATCCCCAGCAAGCCCTGACTCTGACACATAATTAAACTATACGGCCCTGTGGAAATAACTGAACCTCTAAGTGTCCCAGGTAATTCTTTAAGACTATAACTTTCAGGATGGTTGTTGTTCTGTGTTGGTAAAAGCCATTTTCTCATATAGAATTCTCTTTACCAATGAAATCACAGGTATGGACCAAAAAAAAAAAAAGTCTGCATGCCAATCACGATAAATGAAGGGCCAGTCCTCTAGGTCATAATTTCAGGTCTTATCACAATTATCACTTTCTTCATTTCTGGATTCAAATATACGAACTGTGATTTCATCAGTGCAGGGGGACTTCTTCTGTGGAAATTCCTTCCCTCAATGCAATATATTTGCAACTTGGAGCTTTGTAGTCTTGGAGCTTAGCCTGAGGCACTGAGAGGGACTTGTCCACGGTCACACAGCCAGTTTGTGTCAGAAACAAGACCGGGAACCCAGTTCGTCCTGATGCTGTAACCAACCCTCTAGCAATTAAACCATTATGATTCTTGTGTGTTTATTTAGAGATCTGAATTATATTTTTTCTATATTTTTCAACTGGAGAATAGGAGAGTAGGAACATGTATACATACATAATACACATTTCAATACATGGAGGATGTTTCAGTTCTTTGGCATGGGTAATCCTTTTAACAATCCCTCTATGCCTTAGAAGACAGATTTCTTCAGTTGCTGGGGAAACCCTATCCCCAGTTCTCCACTCTCACTCCCTCCAAATCACCTGGTGGTCCACTTTTTGGTGACCTGTCTTTTTGAACTTATTAAGACATATTTTATTCAGCAGAGACACAGCCTACACTTTCCAGTTCAGCAGACAATGCCATAGTTTGTATTTTCTGTCATGGCCTTTAAAAACCCAGGGATGCTGTCATACCATGATGAGGCATTGGAGTAAAACTTTAGTGTAATGTGTAAACACACATAACTGTGTATCAGTATATATATATACACACACACATGCATGCACGTACCCATCCATCTTTGGCTTTGACTTTCATGTACTTGGTCTACTGGGTATAGATTAATCTTCTTGCCTACCTTACCAGCTCTAGCTTTTACCGCCATCTGCTGGGGCCCCTTAGATACACCTGCTCAGGCCTTGGGCACACTCAGCCACCAGTCAATGGCCATTAACAGCCTATCATGGCTGTGCACATATCTTTTTAGCTGTTTGCTTTTGTCCTTCACTGAAAGAATACCCTTATGCAAGCTGGGGCTTCATCTTGGAGTGGAGGCCTTGTCTTTCCTGACTTGAGCTTTATAAATCACCAGTTGGAGCTTTGTGAATAGCAAGTCACGTTTAATATTGCCACCCAAAGTCCAAACTGAATCGAGGGGAATCAATACCATAGCTCTCAAGACCATTCTACATTTTTTTTTTTTTTTGCTTTCTCTAGATTGTTAGAAAACGAATGGCAGTGTTCTCATCTGTGTTTGGAACATGGTTGAGCACAGCATGGGAGCTCTATCAATAAGCAAATATAGCAATAGCAAACCTCACGTCTTACAGTTTTTTTAAATTGTTCTTTTATGGGCTTCTATAGGAAAATCCATCAAACTCTTTACTTCCCTTCAGGTACTCTGAGATCCAGAGACATTGGCCTCCTTGCTGTTCCTCACCACAAGATACTCCGTCTCTGGACTCTAGGCATTTTCATGGTGGTCTCCTTCAACTGGGCCCCACCTCCTACCCCCCATGTCTGGAACTCTCTCTCCTCAAATCCACCCTCTGCCTTCCCTGGCTTCCTTCAGCTCCCACCTAAAATTCTACCTTCTGCAAGAAGTCCTTCCTGATCCTACTTAATGCTAGTGCCTTCTCTCTAAGATAATCTCCAATTTATCCTGCATATATCTTGTTTGTACATAGTTGTTGGCAGATAATCTCCCCCACAAGACTGGGATAACTTTGAGAACAAGGCTTGTTTGTTTGTTTGTTGTTGTTATTGTTGTTTTTGCTTGTTTTGATTTCTGGCCTTTCTTGGCTTAGGACAGTGTCTAGCTCATAGTAGATGCTTTAATAAATGCTTATTGACTAGAATGATAAGACTCAGAGCTGGATGGGACCTTAGAGAGAACATGTGCTAATAGCTTTATTTTATAAGGAAGAAAACTTAGGTGCTAGCATGGTTCAGTGAGGAGAATAATGGATGTTAGAGTGAGGAAGGCCTGGCTCATATCCCACCTCTGACAATTATTAGCTGTGTGACTACGGGCAAAACCTCATTTAACCTCTCTGAGTTTCTGTTAAAATATGTGAATTACGGTATCTGTAAGAACCTACATCATGGGGTTGTCATTTGGTTCAAATGTGATGCTGTATGCAAAGCCCTTCTCAGACTTTTAAAAAGGTATATAAATGTCAATTATTATCCAGTGACTTGCCCAAGGTCACATGGGTAGATTTGCGTTGGATTCTCTCATAATCCAATGCAAATATGTCTTTAAGAACCTAAAAAAAATTAGTAAAACTAGAAGGCTCATGATTAGCGTTCATTTTTTGCTAATAATTGCTTTGTATTGTCAGCAATTTTGATCTGAGGAAACAGTTTAGAAAAACCAAGGGTTGGTATGTAGACTAAACTTCTTCCCATAATGAACTCCTAATGTAGACGATAAAGATAACATTATCATCATCATAACAGCTGCAATAACTCACATTTCTATAGAACTTTTTTAGGGTTTGCAAAGCACTTTCCTCACAGGTATATAAAAGAAAGAATGGAAGAATCACTCCACACACAGCAGGGTACCTCTCAACACTTCCTAAATAGCCTGAGAACTAACAGCTGTTTCCCCCTTGCTGATTTTCTCAGAATCAATCATCTGGAGTTGTCTTTATGACCATATCAAGTTGTCAGGTAAATTTCACTTTCTTTCACTTCGTACTGTTAGGATAATTGTGGGCAAGTCACCCAATCTCCCAGGTCTTAGTTTTTTCCTCTGGAAAATAAGAAAAGGTTAGACTAAATGATCTCTAAATTCTGTTTAAGCTCAAAAGCCCCGGGATTGTTATGGGTTCCGTTCCCCCCCCCCCCCCCCGTGTTTTTCTTTGAACACAGCTGATCTTGATTTTGTTGAATTGTCTTTCCCTAGCCTCCTAAGTAAACTACGTGATTGCCTCACTTCGGTGACGGAGTACCAGATTTTCCCTCCCCTCCCTCCTCCGTTTGATTATAGAAACTAGAGGGAAAGTAATTATGAAACTTTCTATTTCTGCTTTGAGCCAACTCACCTCTTCCCAGGGTCTGTGTTAGTTAGTCCTTGACTGGGCTATCTCTGATTCAGCACTAATCTAGAATTCATCTGATTGAGACTCTCCTTCTAAAATGAAAGGCGTTACAGATTAGGCAGAGAAGAGTTGGAGGCCCAGATCATTGAATCATGTGTAGCTTTTAGGTAAGCGATCCTTTTCTATAAGTTGTTTTACTTAAAAATTATTTTATTGAAATTTTTTGTTTTTATATTATACTCATTTCCAAATACATGTCCTCTTCTCTCCCTATAGTGTCATAGCGAATTACAAAGTATGAAAAAGAGAAAAAAAAAAGTACTTTAGCAAAACTAACCAATACAATGATTGAGTCTGACAGTATCTATCACGTTCCGCACACATTGTGAGGGAGGTGCATCTTTTCCTCTCTTCTTTGAGGGCAAGGTTGAACATTACAGTCACATAGCATTCAACTTGTTTTTGTCCTTTCCATTTAGATTGCTGTGGTCATTGCGGAGATCAGTTTCCTGGTTTTGCTTATTTCACTTTGCATCAGGTCCTCTAAGTCTTTTTATGCTTCTCTGTATTTGTCACATTCACTGTTCACACGCAGCAATGATGTTCCATTGCATCCCTGTGCTCCATTTTGTTTAGCCATTCCCCAATTGATGCCTTATTTTTACTTTAGAAATAATGCAGTTGAGAACTAGGGAGCTGATATGATGTGCCCAAAGTCATGAGTGAAGTTGTTCTTCCCATTCCACCACAAATGCCCTTTCAGACCCTTCCTTTGTGAAAGGTTTCTATGGGACATTGACCTCTATTAAGTAAATCCTGCCTTCCATGTGACACTACCTTCTAGGCTTTGAATAGACTCTTCGTAGAGATGATTTGGCCAAGGAATAACTGGGAATCATAATTACTTTTAAATCAGCATGAGAGAACCTGGGGCCATTCATATCACTTCCTCCCTGCCTAGGTCGGGGCTCCAAGACGCTTGTGCAAATCTGAAAAGGGAGTCCTAGTGTGGTATATTCTGTTCTGAAAGCAGAGATCCTGGATAGGTAGGGAAGCTTTCAGAAAGGAAATTGTATTGTAAATAGGCTGATGTCATGACCCAGAGAGGAGAGACATATGAACATTCAGTACGCCTCTATGAGGCATTTACTGTGCCAGGCAACTGTGCTACATGCTAGGGGACAAAAAGATAAAAAGTAAAGAACCCCTACCCTTGAGGAGCTTACAAAACACTATGTCTGGCAGCCTAGCCGACAGAGAAATTGGTTGCTGTACAAATTGGGGGATGGGGAAGGATAGGTTATTTAAAAAATATTGTGGGCCACATTTACATCTCACTTGTCTTTTTCCCGTCCACACCTATGGTCATTAGAACCCTTTTTGGGGGAAAAACCCCAACTTTGGACACAGTAACTTAAGTACTTGTTGACTGCTCACAAATCCTCAGGAACATTTTGCAGCAGCCCACTTTGCTGAGGAATTTCCTCTGTGCATATAACATCTAAGTATGAGTTCTCAAAAAATGTAAATCTGGCCCTGCACAGAAGCCAACAGTGAAATATATCCTCGGGTATGGCCGCAGATTCAGAGCTCAGTCATTTGTTTCACATTTGCAAGAAATGTGGAAATTGGTTCCCATTGCTCTTTTTCCTAGTCACAGAAACATAAATCATGGCATGATTTGTGACGGTTTTGATGGTAACAGATTTCACCAAGTACACAAATTCTCTCTTTGGAGATTACACTGCTAGTAAATTAGTCATAAGGATTTATATTAGATGATAAAAGAGCACTTTGCTTTTCTCAACCCTTCATGTTATTAGCGGCAGAATAAAGCTCCGTCTCTCTAATCTGATGGGTTTACAGACTTTAGTCTTCTCTGTCAGTGTCACATGCTTCTGTTATTTCAAAGACTGCATTCTGTACACTTTCTTTGCGCTGGATCTTTTCTGAGCACAATTTGCTTAATTGTCATCACTATTTAAACTGTGGCTATTTGTATATGAGACCAAAACATCTAGTCAGTACACTAGACAAAAATTAAATGAACTTTTTTTTTCTTTTTGGATTGGGGAAAGGAGTATTTGATAAACTACAAAACTTGATTGATTCAAACAATCGGTTTTCAGCCAGATATTTGTAGTCAAGTAGACACAATAGTCTATGCAATTATTAGGAGCAGCCAAATCTTGAGAAACTGATATTGTCAGAAAAAGAAAATTAGATCGTTGTTGTCAATCCAGTGTTCAGCATAAGTTCATTGTTATGTTGAGACTATGAATGAAAATTCCTATAATCTTTTCCAATCCGTGATCTCATTTGTGGGGATACTTTGGTCCACTGGTATGCTTTTCCATAGATTTCTTATAGAAGTTCTTTCTAACTCACTGGATGGAGCCCCTTTTGTGGTTCTTTTAAATATTTTCAGAATCTTAATTTTGTGTGTGGGCTATCCATTTGTTCTCCTTTGCCCTTACTGCATGACTGACCTTTTTCGTTTTTTAGGCATACATGTCTTTGCTAATGATTTTGTATGACACTTCTCTCATACAAGTCATCATGGGTAATAAGCTACAACCTACATAGATACTCCTGTGTCTCTACATTGCTTTAAGAGAGATAATGTTCAGAGTGTGAGAGGTCAATAATCCTACTTTATTCTGCTTAGGTGGAATCATAGGTAAAATATTGCACTCTTCATTTTCCAACAGGCTGGAAGAGCCTTAAGTGTTTTGCCCAGGCTCACAAAGATACTAAGTACTTGAGGCAGGATCTGAATTTAGGTCTTCCTAATCCCAGGTACAGAACTCCTATCCACTGCATCACTTAGTTCTGCACTAATGGTTAAAAAAAAAAATCGGGAAGTTCTGCATTCAGATCCCTACCTCAGGGTCCAGTACTCTGTCTCCACGGAGACACCTGGCTGCTTGATATAACGTCATTAAGACGATAGTGCTATTTTTTAAAATGGGCTTTTGAAGGAGGGAGCTGCTTGGGATTGTTGAAAGCTCTGTGTAATTTCCCTATGCAAGTGAACTAAACCTCTTTCAACTCAACTCTGAATCTAGCACCTCTTCTACCAGCAATGGTTGTCCAGTGTAGATTTATGGATGGACTAACTCAATGGGTTGCCTTTCCAGTGGCAATTTGTAGTTCAGTTCAGTTCACTAAGCATTTATTAGGTCCCCACTACAGTTATTTTCCAGGTACTATGCTGGATACTAGGGATATAAATGCAAAAACATTTTTTCCCCTGATTTTATCATACATTCACCCTTCTGCAGTTTCTGCCTACTATTATGTACTTGGGGACAAAGCTGAGCAAATCTAATTCCTCTTCCCTATGACAGCCTTTCAGATACTTGGAAATAACTATATATGATGTGGTTTAAAAAAGACAAACAAAAAACCTCACTGGCTCTGGAGTCCAAAGATCTGGGTTTAAGAACCAGTTCTACTTCTGTGCCTTTTCCTCTTGATGGAGCTGGACTGGATGACTTCTAATTTCTCTTCCAGTTTGAGATCCATGTACAATCCTACAGACTTCCAGTCCAGCCCCCTTTCCACTAAATCCAGTGGTGTCCTGGAGCCAATTCTTTAGAATCTGGTTGTTCAATTTTCCACATGAGCATTTACACTTCAGAAATTGGCAAATGATACAAATTTGGGCTTAAATTTTTTTTTTGTTCTGTTGATTGTCTAATCTTAAGAAAGTGACAAAGAGAATGTTAATAATTCAATAATAATTGATTAATTCAATTATAATTCAGTACATTCAATTCAATATAATTCAATAATAACCTTAAAAGTATATCAGCACATACATTCCCCTCCTCCCCTCCCCGAGCTGGTTGTTAAACATTTAGCAGCATATTATTGACTAGATCAAACAGGGTATTGAATAGTAAGAACTCTAACATTTCATTTTCTTAAGTTTATATGTCTCTGGCAGAGAAGTTTAATGTATATGAATATGTATTTCACTTAAAATGATATAAGCTATGGCAAAATAAACATGAAAGGCTTTAATACAGGTTCTTTTCCCCTAGGGTTTCCAGTGTAAGTAGTCTTTCCAGGGTTAGGGCTGGCTGATACATCTGAATAAATTTGTTGGACATAGATTTTGATATGACCCCTGTTGGACCAAATTCCTTTTAAAATATAAGTTTTTAGTGATGTGTGTATGCATGTGTGTGTGTGTGTGTGTGTGTGTGTGTGTGTGTGTGTTTGCCTTTGGCAGCCTGGTGAAACCTATGAACCCCTCTTCTCAAAAAATATTTTTAAATGCAAAAAATAAAATGTATAGGATTACAAAGGAATAAAATTATATTGAAATAGTTATCAGAATATATTTTTAATAAGTTTATGAGCCCCAGACTAAGAGCCTTTGTTTTAGAAGGAAGTTCTTTTGGAAAGGATTCAGGAAAGCTGAATGATAGAGGTTGCAAAGGTTTTTGCCTCCAAGGTAAGAGAGGATAGCACTAAGGCCTGTCCTCCTGGAGAGAAGAGGAGAATCAGATAGATTATAAACTGTAATTGACCACAGGTTGGGTTACCTACACAACTGAAGTAAGTAACTACCTTTGGGGTATGATTTCAGGGGTAATGGAATAACCCAGCAACTTAAAAATGAAACAAAACCAAACCTTTCCTACCCTAAAGCCAGATATCTGGAATTCTACTTTTATCTTTGGTTTCTTTTAAAATTCAAATAAGGATAGGAAATATAATAACTTTAAGTTGTCAACCATTTATACTGTAATGGGAACAGATTTGTAAGACCCTTTCCAGACAGCAGGTTTTGGTAGGAGGGAGGGTAAAATAGAGAGTCTGAGGGAACTTGGTATTTGAGAAAATATCAAGAAATGGTATTTCTTGAGAAAAAGGAGGAAATGATGCAAAAGTACCTAGGATAGTGATTTGAACAAAGCTGGCACTTAATGAGTATTTCTCAAAGAAATGAATGAAGATTCATTCACTGAGGTGTCACAGTAATGTTGATTAGGGGTTCACCCTGGGGTACCAACTTCTAGGTGAAATAGTCTCATAAGAAGGTCATTTTATAACTTCCATTAATTATGCCCTCTTTAATAGGTCTTGAGACAGACCATTAATACTGAATTTTGCTCTAAAGTGAACAGTGTTTTAGTGAATTTCCAGTGTTATTTTCTTAATTCTCAGATTCTGAATTGAGTGAAATTGATAGTCTTACAATGCAGTGTCTGTATATACAACCTTAAAATGAATGCCCCTCAGTCTTCATATTGATTCAACATATGACTACTGCATTGAATTGGATCTGTAAGTTTCTGTTTAAATCAGTCATCCTTCTATGTGACTCTGGGTCTAAATGAACGGGTACTTTCAGTTCATGTCTCTTTTTCTGTTGATCTTGGAGAAGCAGCACAGACCTTGTTTGGCCTAGTCCAGCCACTGAATAGAATGGTGGGTTATGACTCAATGGCTACTTGTGGTCCTTTTCCCAATCTCCTCAAAGGAAATAGTTATTTGGGGAATTGATCAATTGGAATTTAAAAATATTTTTTAAGTCACAGTGCCAGGTGTGTAGTAGGTGCTTAATAAATATTTCTTATCAGCAGATATCATTAAAATCATAGTAATAATATCTGTCTCCCATCTCTATGCTTTGCGCTGGCTGTCCCCCATCACTGGAATGCATTACTTCCTCATGTCATAGAATCTCTAGTTTGTTTCAAAGTTCATTACAAATGTTACCTCCTGTATGAAGGCTTTCCTGACCATTGGACTTGCTAGTGTGTTTGCTTCTCTGTACAACTGTGTGTTAATTTTGTGTGCATTTGTATTTATCTACGTATGTGTATGTTATTCCTCCTACATCCTTTTTCCCCCCAGAATGTAAGGTTCTTGGGAGCAAAGACTGTTTCACTTCTGTCTTGGTATTCCCAACACTTAGCACAGTGCCTGGCTGATAATTCTGAAAGTGAGCATCAGGAAAAGAGAAAATTCTGTTCCATACTCAAGGAGCCAGTGTTCTCCAGTAAATCCTTGACTACCATTTTGTTTCCCAAAACACTATGGAAATCACATTTTTAAAGTTTATTTAGAATGTCGCAAGGTCTTCTTAACTGACAATTTTTAGATAGCTGGAGTTATAAATGCCCAGGGCTACCACTGCTAGTCTTCTAATGACAGTGTGTTGCCTGGCTAACCTCACAGACCTCATCATCACTTACTCCTACACTAGTTTTTCTGTGTACAAGGGTGCTGAACCTTTTTTTGTGACATGGAAGCCTTTCTCTGAATAATATTTTAAATATACGAAATAAAATGCATAGAATTACAAAAGGAAACCAATTATATTCATCAAAATATCATAACAACGAGATCAAGGACCTAGATTACAGACTCTGGTAGAGGTACCCAGGCAGCCAAGCTTTGAGTCCTAACTGAGACAAACATTGTGAATACCCCTTATATGCCAGGATGCCCTTCCCAAGGGAAAGAGAAAACATCAGGGAAATACTTTGACATTGCAGTTGCCATGGTTCTCGGCCTCTTGTTTTGTGAAACTGTGAATCACCGCCTGTCTTAGTGGGTCCCAAAGCAGTGAGAACTGTGAAGGGAATTTTTCCTTTATCAGCCTGCCTCTCCTTCCAACTCCAGAGGGTCCCAGACTTCTCACAAGAATTATTAGGAAAGCAACCTGAGATTCTTGTGTGAAGTATGAGATGTACTCTGTAGCTAGACTGAGTTAATGAAAGGGACTAGAATACCAAGTTTTAGTATTACCAGAAGGTAAAAAGGAATAAGTAATTCCTTTGGGCCTCATTTTCCTCATGTGTATCTCTTCCCTGCTGCTGCCTACAAACATGTTCAGATATCCCACGTCTTAAAAACTCTCCTTGAACCTGCCAACTTGTCAAACTCTCTCTATTATCTCTTTTCCCTTTCATGGCCAAATGGAGGGGAGCTGTCTACACACACTCAGTTGCCTCCACTTTCTCACCTCCTACTCACTGCTCAATCCTTTGCAGTCTGGCTTCTATCCACACCATTCAAATGCAACTACTCACTTTAAGGCCATCAGTGATCTCTTTAAAGTGAAATCAAATGGTCTTTTCTTAACCTTCATCCTTCTTGACCTCTTTGCACCATACAACACTGTCAAATATCCCTTCTTTCTGGCTATTCTTTCCTTCCTGGGTTTTCATGAAATTGCTCTGTCATCCTTCTTATCTGTCATGAAGGTCTTTCTTGGTCTCATTTGCAGGGTCATCTTCCATTTACTCCATCCCCGTGCCCGGAGGTATTCTAGTGCTCTGTTCTGGGCCCTCTCTTTTTCTGTCTTTGAACAGGTTGTACTATGTATCTGGAATGCTATTCCTCCTCACATCTCTGAACTAGGTTTCCTTCAAGGCTTAGCCTAAATTCTGCCTACTTGGAACCTTTAAAAAATTTCCCTCATTTTTAGGACCCTCTCCATCACTTTGCATTTCTTTTGCATATATCTTTTATTTAATTATCTGTGAATATATACCCCACCCCCCAGTAGAATGTAAGCTCTTTAAGGACAGGAAATGTCTCCATTTTGGATTTGTCACCTCAGTGTATAGTTATTGGTACCTAGCAGGCATCAGTAAATACTAGTAGAATCAACTACAAAATGAGACTGTTGTGGTAGATAGTCTATAAAGGGCTTTCAAGCTTCAGAATTCTATGATTTTGATTTTGAATTGGCTTGCATCCATAACCTTATCTACCTATAAGGAAGGATGTCTTATCAGTAAATTTCCATTTCATTGTCATTGTTAACCTTATCAGTGTGAAAGAAAGATGAATAATGAAGAACCATGGCTGGCTTTCCCCCCCATACATCTTGGCTCAGGATGTGTATATATACATATATATATATATACACACACACACACACATATATACATACATACACACACATATATATATATATCTACTTCTGAGTCACATCAATAATGCAATTTTTTTTTAGAGTTCTTGACTTTGAGGGGAAAAAACAGAAGGGAATGTGTGTGTATGTGTATCTCAAAGGAGGAGATAAACACAAATATATACATTTATTTGTAGCATATGTATATATGTCTATACATATGTATATTTATGTGTATGTGCGTATGTGTATATCTCCAAACCCATTTTTTCCCTCTTAAGACCATAGAATTTTAGAACAGAAAGGGATCTTGGAGATGAGCTATCCAACCCCTCCATTTTACAGATGAGGAACTAAGTCTTCAAGAAGCAATATGACATGTCCAAAGCCATTTAGTAAAACTCAGATTTGAACCTAGTTTTTTTATTCCAGATCTGATTCTCTCTACTAAGCTCTAATTCAGTTAAGAAAAAAAAATAATGAAAAAGAAAAAAAAAATGTTCAAAGTTCTATATGGGGTAGTGGATAGAGCCCTGGGTCAAGAAGACCTCAGTTCAGATCTAGCCTCAGATATTAACTATGTGACCATGGGTAAGTCACTTAACTTCTGCCTTAGTTTCCTCAATTGTAAAAGGGGGATCATAATATCTACATCCAGGGTTATTTTGAGGATCAAATGAGACAATATAAAGTGCTTGGCATAGTGCCCGACACACAGTAGGTGCTTAATAAATGCTTATCTCCCCGCTCCCTTCCCCTTATTATCAAGGATGGAAAGGTTAAAGTCAGGTGGGAAGCTGGAATCTCGTAGACTTTCAGAAAGGAGATTCATGTGTGTATGTGTGTGCGTGCGTGTGTATGTGTGTGTATGTGTATAAAATTTAGATACCTTTTAAAGTGATTACAGAGAAAAAGGAAACAAAATGTTCCTTAAGTTAGTAAGAGGATAGAGGAATATGACCCCCTTTTAAAAAACAAACCATTAACAAAAACAAAAATAAAAAACAAACATTTCCTGGGGATTTTCCCCCCTCCACTGGGAGTTAATATAATGCTAAGACTATTTCTGGCTATGTTTGCACAAGCAAAATGAGCAGGAAAGTTCAGGCATTGTGTGGTGAGTTGGATTAATATAGATAGTCAGCTGGATTAATATAGATAGTCAGCAGTAGATAATCAGAGCCCAAATGCTTTTGTTTCTTTACTTTTCTGGGTCAGGAAGAGTTTATATACTAACAGACAGCACTATTGGGGGGGAGGGGAAGACTGTTTGTGTGTGTGTGTATGTGAGTGTGTGTATATGCTGGTGAATCTACCAGTGTTGTTTTGAAAGCAACATATCTCCTCGCAAGTACTTCTTGAATGCTTCTTATGCCTTGCACATAGTCAGTGCCCAGTAAATGAGTGCGTGACAGGGAAAAAGTATGGGAAGTCAGCCGTGTCCTCAGAGAATTAAGACAAGATAAATGGACACGAAAACAACAGTAGTTCTAGAGTACATAGGATGTGTTGAAGAATTATGGTAAAGGAGTTTGACTAATTAAGCTGGAGCCAGATTTTAGAGGAAATTGAAAGCCAAGCAGAAGAGTTTAAATTTGACATGGTAGGAAATAGGAAGCCATTGAAAGTTTTAAGCAAGAGAATGATATGATGACTACTAGACTGTAAGCTTCATAAAAACAGGGACTGAATCTTATCTAAATTTTACATTTCCCCGAGGGCTCAACATAGTGTTCCATGGAAGTTGATGTTTGAAGGATTGTTGTTGTTGTTCAGATGTTTTTCAGTTGCATCTGACTCTTCATGACCGTATTTGGGGTTTTCTTGGCAAAGATTCTGGAGTGGTCTGCCATTTTCTTCTCCAGCTCATTTTACAGAAGAGTTACCTGAGGCGAACAGGGTTAAATGCCTTGCCTGGGGTCACACTGCTAGTGTCTGAGGCCAGATTTGAACTCAGGAAGATGAGTCTCCTGACTTCAGGCCTGGCATTAGCTACCTCCTTTTAAGGATTAGATGAATCCAATCCAAGTTCACATTGAATGATGAAATGATGAGTGATTAAAGCAGAATTTAAGGAGGATTAATTTAATAGCTATTCCTCAGATGGAACTTTGGTCGTAGTGGAAATGAAAAAGGGATGGACACCAGAGATGTTTGCTAGGAAAAATGAGCAGGTCTTGGTAACTGATAAGATATAGACAATGGTGGAAAGGGATGAGTTAAAGATGATTCCAAAATTTTGAGCCTGGGTGTCTGAAAGAATGGTAGTGACATTGACAGTCGAGGAAGTTGGGAACTGATCCAGTTTTGTGGGGAGGGTGATGAGTTTGGTTTTAGAAATGTTGAGCCTGAGGTGACAGAAAGACAGCCAGGTGGCAAATGTTGTCTAGGCGATTGGTTTCATTGGTTTGGAATTTGACTAAGAGGATAGGACTGGAGATATGAATTTGGGAGTACTGAACAATGGAAGCATGAAAAATGGGTGAACATCTTAGTCGCTTCTATTTTTTTTAAACAAATTAAATGTTTATTTTTTTTAGGGTCTCGACATAGATTTTGCAGTTTCTAAGTGATTTGATGGAATTTTGACAAGTAGCCAGACTGGATTATTCCAAAAGCCAAAGAATGCCTAAAAATTCCTTAGGTGGCAGGGGGACAGAAAGGGTATAATTTGCTATTCCTGGGTAGATAGTGAAAGTGTCCCTACTGTATCCTTCCTCCTTAATTTGGAACAACCAGGCTTTGATGATTTACTTGATTCACAAAAGATTTCTTTGTCTGGTAGGATGTTACAAAAACAATTCATCATTATACAGGTTTGTATAAACTCTATCAAGTCCTGTCCTCTCAAATGTAATAAAGGTAATGACTTTGACCAAATCAAACACTGAAAGCATTGTAGGATCATAGATGTAGAGATGCAAAGGACTTTAGGGGCTATCTGGTCCAAAATTTTCATTTTACAGATGAAGGGCTAAGGCCCAGAGATAAAGTGAATTGCCCAAGGCCACACAAATAAGTATGCATCAAAAATTGGATTTGGACTCAGGTCCTCTGATTTCGGCAACTAGGTGGTGCAGTGGATAGAGTGCCAGGCCTGGAGTCAGGAAGACCTGAGTTCAAATGTGACCTTAGACACTTACTAGCTGTGTGACCCTGAGTAAGTCCCTTAACCCTGTTTACCTCATTTTCCTCATTTGTAAAGTGAGCTGGAGAAGGAAATGGCAAACCACTCCAGCATCTTTGCCAAGAAGACCCCAAATGGGGTCACAAAGAGTCAGACATGACTAAAATAACTGAACAGCAACCTCTGATTCTAGAACCGGTACACTTTCCATTGAACCATCCCCAGGTTTTGAAATTAACTCATAAATGCTAGGTAGGATCATAGTTTAGGAAATGGAAGTTGACTCCAAGGTCATGCAGTTCAACCCCCTCATTTACAGGCTTACAGAGCATGTGACTTACCCAGAGCTACACTGGATTAGTAAATAGCAGAAATGGGGATTTGAACCTAGGTTCCGGGTTTCCAAATCTACCGAACTTTCCAATGCACCACATCGCTTCTTTTAACAATTTTTGGAATGAAATTATCATGCTCTCATTTAGGCCTGACCTCTATGTATTTTCTTTGTAGTAGAACATTCCTTTTGTGGCTCTAATAGAGCATATCCTGCGACTTTAAAAAGTAATTGAAATAACAAACAGCAGGGTGTATCCTATAAGAGAGTCATTAATTTTTCCCTGGCTTTATGAAACGATTTTGCTTGGCTTCTGGGACAAAACATGAAATCAAACCTAAGGGACAGAACGTCTCTTTGGGTGGGTGGGGGGAGTGGAAGATGGGAGAAAAATACAACCTATAATGTTGGAGTGGAAGACATATAGACTATTTGCCCTTGCAGTTTCAAGATCCTACTAAAGATTGTAAATTAAATGTTTTTGTTTTGCATGCATAGCAGGTTTGAAAATTGTTTAGAGTAGAATAAACACTATCATTAGCAAGACCAGATAAACAGATCTATGGGGGGAAAATCCAGGCAATTAGTTATTATTATGTAAAAATATGAGCATTTTCTTTTGAATGTATGGTTATCTTTTCAAAGACATCATTAACTCCAAACAGGACATTCCTTCCCAGCCCTTTCAAAATATTGGCTCTGTCTGGGACACAGGTGGCCAGCTTGTCTCTGAAAAGAAATCATTCCCTCCAGATTGCTACTGGTTTTCAGATGGATTTTATGTACCTGAGGAAAATCTTGAGGGAGAAGTTCTCAGATATTTGCCTCTCCTAAAGCTGGTATGCAAATACCTCAGAACCAAGATCGCAAAATGAATAGTGACAGATGAATAGCCATCCAGAAAGCAAAGATAATCAATGAGTCTTGAAAAGGCTCCCTCCTGCCAGAGTCTGGATACATTAGGCAACATCTGCAGGGTTGGGCTTGGGTCCTTGGGGGCACTGCAGGAGTGCATTGTGGGAATGTTCCCTTTTCTATACTGTTCTAAAGATCTCAAAGAAACCGTGGCCTCCCAGAATCCCTGGAAATGACAGGTTGGACTGCTAAGGCTCAAAAACACCCTCAGGCATTTACAGTATTGCTGGGTCTAAAAGTAACTTGGAAAAAAATTTTTTTTTTCTCTTCTAGCTAGAGGAGATAACTAGATCCTAGTGACTCGTCTTGTCCCAGTTTATTGGATAGACTTGTGTAATTGAACTTTGACTGTTAATGTGTCAACAAACTCTGAGTTGACTGAACTTTTCTTCTTCAAATAGGTTTGTTTTGATGTTGAGGAGAGACATCCCATGCCAAGCTATACTTCAGAAATGACAATGCATCTCCTAGTTGATGCAAATGTAGCAATCATTTTTACATAGAAGGAGGATCATAGAGGGAACCTCAGAGGTCATCTAGGACAGTTGCTTCATTTACAAGATCAGGAAACAGGAGCAAGGGAAATGACTTGTCTAAGGTCGTATAAGGAGTTAGTGGAGGAACCATGATTCAAAGCCAGGCCCTTTGACTGGAAATCCATCCTACTTTCCATTGCCCAATACTGCCTCCTCCGAGTATTTTTCTGAACAACAAATTTCACTGTGCTTGGCACTGAAAACTTGCCACTATTGTCTTTGGGTTCATTTCACTGTGATACTTCGCAGAGCCTTGTATAAGTTTGGGAAGGGTGTTTGTTTGAGATATCACCTTATGTCTTCCTTATATTTTATCATTTGAAAACAAGGTCCTCCTAAGAGAATCTATGTCATAAAAGGAATTATAAATACAGAAATTGCAATGGCTCTCTCATGTCCAAAGTGCCTGCTTTCCTTTTTTAATTTTTAGGCAATTGGGGTTAAGTGACTTGCCCAGGGTCACACAGCTAGTAAGTGACAAGTGTTTGGCCTTAGGCCGGATTTGAACTCAGGTCCTCCTAACTCTAGGGCTGGTGCTCTATCCACTGTACCACCTAGTTACCCCTAAAATGCCTACTTTTCTTCAGACCGTTGTGATTTAGGCCCATCTCGCCTGTCTAACCTTATTTCTCATTATAGACACACCCATTGCTCTAGTAGGGCCATTTTCTTGCGTAGATGCTGATTAACACTTGCTTCTCTATCTTGGCTCCTACTGTTCTACCCTCTTCCCTGTGAGAATAAATCCCTCTTTTCCTATTTAAAACTTTTCCTTCCTCTTACACCAAGTTAAGACTAAATTCTTCAACTCCTCTGGCCCATAGTGATCTTTCTTTCTTTCTTTTTTCCTTAATAGTATTTCATTTTTTCCTCAATTACATGTAAAGATAGTTTTTAACATTCATTTTTGTAGAATTTTGAGTTCCAAATTTTTCTCTCTCCTTCTCTCCCCTTCCCCCCCAAGACAGCAAATAAATTGATACAGTTTATACATATACAAGCGCGTTAAACGTATTTCCACATTAGTCATGTTGTGAAAGAAGAATCAGAATAGAAGGGAAAAGCCACAGAAAACAAAGAAACAAAAAAAGTGAAAATAGTATGCTTCAATCTGCATTCAGATTCCATAATTCTTTCTCTGGATGTCGTTAGCATTTTCCATTATGGGTCTCTTGGAATTGTCTTGTATCATTTTATTGCTGAGAAGAGCTAAGTCTAGCATAGGTGATCATTGCGCAACATTGCTATTGCTGTGTGCAATGTTCTACTGGTTCTGCTCACTTCACTCAGTATGGGTTCATGTAAGTCTTTCCAGGTTTTTCCGAAATCAGCCTGCTCATAATTTCTTATAGCACAATAGTATTCCATTATATTCATATACCATAACTTGTTTAGCCATTCACCAACTGATGGCTATTCCTTCAATTTTTAATTCTTTGCCACCACAAAAAGAGATGCTATACATATTTTTGTACATGTGGGTCATTTTCCCTTTCTTATGACCTATTTGGGATACAGATCTAGTAGTGGTATTGCTGGATCAAAGGGGATGCACAGTTTGGTTGCCCTTTGGACATAGTTCCATATTGCTCTCCAGAATGGTTAGATCAGTTCACAATTCCACCAACAATGCATTAGAGTTCCAATTTTCCCATTATCTTCTCCACCATTTATCACTTTCCTTTTATGTCATATTAGCCAATCTGATAGATGTGAGGTGGTACTTCAGAGTTGTTTTAATTTGCATTTCTCTAAAATCAATAGTGATTTATACAATTTTTCATATGATTGTAGATAGCTATAATTTCTTCATCTGAAAACTGCCTATTCATATCCTTTGACCATTTATCAATTGGGGAATGACTGGTATTCTTGTAAATTTGATTCAGTTCCCTGTATGTTTTAGAAATGAAGCTTTTATAAAAAACACTGACTGTAAAAATTATTTCCCTTCTTTCTGTTTTTCTTTTAATCCTGGTTGCATTGGTTTTGTTTGTGTAAAACCTTTTTAATTTAATGGAATCAAAATTATCCATTTTGCATTTCATGATTTTCTCTATCTCTTGTTTGATCATAAATTTTTCCCTTCTCCATAGACATGACAGGTAAACTATTCCTTGCTCTCTGAATTTGCTTATGATATCATCCCTTAGTCTAAATCATGTACTCATGACCTTGTTTTGGTATAGGGTGTGAGATGTTGGTCCATGACTAGTTTCTGCCATACTATTTTCCAGTTTTCCTAGCAATTTTTGTCAAATAGTGAGTTCTTATTCCAGAAACTAGAATCTTTGGCTTTATCAAACACTATAGTACTATAGTCATTGACTACTGTGGCTTGTGTACCTAATCTATTCCACTGATCTACCACCCTATTTTTTAGACAGTTCCAAATAGTTTTGATGATTGCTGCTTTATAATACAGTTTTATATCTGGTATGGCTAGGCCACCTTCCTTTGCATTGTTTTACATTAATTCCCTTGATATTCTTGATCTTTTGTTCTTCTAGGTGAATTTTGTTATTATTTTTCTAGCTCTATAAAATAATTTTTGGTAGTTTGATTATTATGACACTGAATAGGTAAATTAATTTAGGCAGAATTTTTATTACCTTAGATCAGCCTACCCATGAGCAATTGATATTTTCCCAGTTGTTTAGATCTGACTTTATTTGTGTGAAAAGTGTTTTGTAATCATGTTCATGTAGTTCCTGGATTTGTCTTGGCAGGTAGACTTCCAAATATTTTATATCGTCTACAATTATTTTAAATGGAATTTCTCTTTCTATCTCTTGCTGCTGGGCTTTGTTGGTAATATATAGAAATGTCGATGATTTATGTGGGTTTATTTTATATCCTGAAACTTTGCTAAAGCTGTTAATTATTTCAAGTAGTTTTTCAGTTGGTTCTCTAGGATGCTCTAAGTTTACCATCATGTCATCTACAAAACATAGTAATCTTTCTTCTGAATCCTGATTGTGCTTTAAATTGGGAGTAGGAAAGGGGAAGGGAAGATGTATTTATATAACACCTACTACACGCCAGCTACTATGCTGAGCTCTTTTCAAAAATATTATCTCATTTAATCTTTTTAATCATTTAATCATTTAAACCCTGCAACACAGTTACGGAAATGGAGGAAAACAGAGGTTAAGTGACTTACCCAGGGTCATAGAAGCTAGTTAAGTGTCTGAACTCAAGTCTTTCTGTCTCCAGTCCCAGCCCTCTACCTATCATGACTCTTAGCTGCCTCTAATACTTTTTAAACACCTATTGTTCTCCTTCTTTTATGGTGCTAATTGTGCTTCCCTAGATAGATTTTTAAATATTGTGTCATATCCAGGTTTGAGCTCATCATCCCAGAATCACAGGCTCCTGCCTTTATTTGGAGACCTCCAGTGATGGGAAGGTAATGGTACTATAAACATTTGTTGATTAGATGGGTTATTGAAATGTATACAGAGAACAATTGGGAATTCTTTGTAACAATTGAACAATGAAATGCTATGAGGAAATATAATCTCTGGTCCCTAGGAAAAATGTATGTGAAGTAATGAGTAACGATATATTTATTACCACTTACAAAAGAGTGTCTAGTTGCCTATTATGCCTTTTTCCCTTCAGGACAGCTGGAGGGCAGGCAGCTTCTGTAGCTGATTCTTAGGTTTTAACATCTGGGCCTAGTAGGCCAAGCATTTTCAATGCAAGACAATTAACTCAGGAATTTGACTCTTAGAATCTGGGTCTCTTAATTTTCAGTATAGTTATTTACTCAGTGCATGCAGAAGACTTTAGTCACTTAGAATGGTAGGGAAAATTCTTGTTTTGTTGACATGCAGAGAATGCTTTGCATTTGAAATGTATTCAATGGATGAGTGTTGGTAGTATTTCCACATATTTATAGTTCAGTAGAGTAAAGATGAGTAACCCAAAGCCTCTCCAACATTGTGTTTTACTCACATGGTCTTCTGAAACATTAGGTTTTCTAAAATCCAGACTTGTATTTTCTAGGTAGAAAGAACAGAGAAGCAGTAATTTACATAGTTCAGAGAATTATAAGGTAATCCTGGTATTTATCAATTGTTCATAAAACCCGCATTGATTTTGCTCAATTTACTGAACACCTTAGGGGACTTTTCTATACTTAAAAAATTGGAAGAAAAACTTAAATAAATAGATGGTTCACTTAACACAAACTACTTTGGATACTTTTGGTAAAGGTGTTTAGTTATTAATCTAGAAAAATCATATCATGACTCATTTAGCCTCAAACAGGCAGTAAGAGAATTGCCTTTTGTCATCCACTGGCTGCCTCTGGAAGACTAGCAGCTGTACAGTACTAAAATGTCGAGGAGAGGTGAACTGGGAAGTAACCTGAAACAAGAATTGGGAATTGGTTAAAACTGGAATGAAGAAGGTTTCCATGTGCTTGAGGTCTTTATTTAAGGAGGGCTAGATGACTACTTGTCAGCTATGTTTTAGAGAGAATTCTTTACTAAGTTAGACTACATGGCCTCTGGGATCCAACTCTGAGATTCTATGATGCCTTGAATTTGGCTCTGGCATACTAACATCTGGCTAGAATTGAGATGACAAAATCAAAGTTTTAATTGAATGTTTTAAGGGAACAAAAGGAGGTCAAGACCGGCTGAACATAGGCAGGATTTATTTTTTAAAATTATTTTTTGAAGTAACTTTTAAAACTTTAATTTTAAAAAATAATTTTTTAAAATTAAATTTTGTTTTTATTTTCAATGTCGAATTCTTTCCCTCTCTCCTCTCCCTTCCCCACCCATCAAGAAGGCAAGAAAAATGATACCCAGAATGTGGTCAATTTGCAGACAACATTAGGAACTTCTCAGTATTAATATGGTCTTGCAAACTAGGTTATTTTCCCCCCTATCTGCAATTTTCATGCCTCTTTGATGGGCAAGACAAGGTAACTTCAGTTCCAAGTTCCACTTGTGGTTTGAAGAGATGGTTCCATTTGGGGAAACAGGAGGAAGAGAAACAAATAGATGACGAGTTTGTGAATCAGAAACCTCGTACAAAGGAATGAAAGAACGATTGTGAGCTCACTGGTCAGCTGATGGGGTTCTCTTCTAAAATCCTAAAATTTCATTCTTTAAAAAGTGGATAAAACTTTGAGGGGAACTGTTATTTTGGTCTTGACTGACCAACAAGAAGAACCAATGCTGACATAGAAATGATGATTATTTTGGAAAGAAGCGAGCAGTCCATTTTATTGATTTTTGAGATGGGGTTTCCCGATCTCAGCTAGGCTGGAAGTGCAGTGGTAATACATGGGCTAGATCCCAATATTAATTAGTATGAAAGCTTTAACCTGCTCCGTTTTTTTCTGACGTGACCCTGTGAGCCTCTGCTTAGGCTCTCTATGTTGGACTTAGTTCAGACACTGATCCATGTTAGCTCTGCTGTCGCTCAGAACATCTGAACTCAACCAATGCACCAGACTCAGCCTCCCCAGCAGTAGGAATGACAGGCATGCATCTGACTGACTGCTCCATTTTGGAGCTCTTGATGAAGGAAGAGCAGAAAGACGGGAAAAAGGAGGAAGAAAAAGAGGAAAAGGAAAGAGAACAAAAAGAAGGAAGAGGAGAAGAATCAATCTATGTATAGTCTACTATGCAACTTGAATATGAAAAGAACAGGTTTCAGAATTCAGGGAAAGAGTGGGTAGAATCCAATGGTTTAACTACCTGAAGGGGAAGCTGACCCACAACGGATAGCATGCTACTGATGTTCCAATGACATTCCAATGAAATCTACACAAATAATTCTGACAAGGAAGAAAAAGAAGAACTGTTTAAAAGACCAATGTGGCTGAGCAGAAAACTACTTAACCAACTTATATTTTAAGGAGATGTGTAAAGAAGATAGAAACAAGGGTAGTTAGCTAAAGACGAATACAAAAGCATGGCCTGGTGGTCCTAGAAGAATAGATATAGGAAGGAATGCTAAAATTCCGAATGAACTAGCAAAGATTGGAGGAGGCTGTGTGGGAGAGTGGAAAGAGCACTGTTAGAGAGTCAGGGTTTGAATCTTGCCTCTGCCATCTGGGTGACTTTAAGCAGATCATTTAACCATCCCGGGCTTCAACTTCCTTTTCTATAAAATGTGGAGTTTGGGCAGGACAGCCCTGCAATACTTCGATTTGTAATTCTCTGACAACAAAAAGTTTCTTTTTTTAAGTTACATGGGGAAAAAGAAGAGGATTATAATTATTAGTGGTAGTTAGGTGGCATGGTGGATAGAGTTCCAGTCCTGGAGTCAGGAAGACGCCTCTTCCTGAGTTCAAATCTGGCCTCAGACACTTACTTCCTGTGTGACTCTGGGTATGTCACTTAACCCCATTTGCCTCAGTTTCCTCATCTGTAAAATAAGCTAGAGAAGGAAATGGTAAACCACTTCAGTATCTTCGCCAAGGTGTAACCCCAGATGGGGTCACAAAGAGTCAGACACAACTGAAAATTACTGAACAATGACAAACATTATTATTAGTGGTTATAACATTTCTATATCACTTTAACTTAATCTTTATAACAATCCTAAGAAGTAGATGCTATTATTATTCATTGTTTTATATGGATGAGAAAACTAAGGCTGAAAGAACCTAAGTGTTTTGCTCAGGGTCAAATAGCTAGTAAATATATAAGGCAGAATTTAAATGACCATCTTTTAAAGATGACTCCAAGTCCTGTACTATATCAACTATGCTATCTGGCTGGGGTAAAATGAAAAAAAATATTTTGCAAACCTTAAAACACTATGTAAATGCCAGCTATTATTATCAAAGATGAAAGAGGACTGTTACTCAGAGAAGATGGGTTATTGATAATGTAAAATAGAGAGAAGGCAGGATTACTTCATATTTTTCTTATGTTTTCTTTTCCAAAGAAAACAATCTTTAAATGAAAAAAGGATGGAACAAAAATTTATAACAGGGAATTGAAGTCCAAGATAAGTGAATAGGTATCAAGAGATCATCTTTCTGCTCTCAAAGAATTTTATTTGACTAAGCCTGGATGAACCATATCAAGTTGTGAAAAAATTGGCAAATACAATTGCTGAGCCACTGTCAGTGACTTTTGAATGAGAGATTTTTGCAGAACTGAAGATGGGTAAATGTTATCCCAGTTTCACAAAAAGCTAGTGAACTTGAATTCACATAGTGTCAAAATTCTAGCATGTGTAATTACAGGCAAGCTCTAAAATTTTCTAAATAGAAAGAACCCAAATAATAATAATAATAATGACTAGCTTTTATATAGCACTTACTATGTGACAGATACTGTGCTAAGCACTTTATAAATGTTATTTTATTTTTTCCTCACAATAACCTTGGGAGATAGGTGCTATTATTATCCCTATTTTTTTTTTTTTTTTTTTTTTTTTACAGATGAGGAAATGGAGGAGGAAAACAGAGGTTTGACTTGCCCAAGATCACATAGCTAAGTTGTATCTGAGGTTGGATTTCACCTCAGGTCTTCCTGATTCTAGGCCCAGAGCTGTATCCTCTGAATCACCTAGCATCATCAAGAACAGGTCATGCCAGACTAACTTTATTTCTTTTTTTCATAGAACCTCAGAGTTGGAAGTGACATTAATGTCCATGTCATTCAAACTTAAATTGCTATTGACTTTCCCTCTTCAATATCTTCAGCAAGGGTTCATCCAGTCTTTCCTTGAAGATGTTGTGAACTTGAAACCTATCCTTAGACCATTCTACTTTTGGATAACTCCTGTTGTTTGAAAGTATTTTTTTTTTTTACAGTGAACATAAATCTGCCTGAATTATAATCATTTTGTCTGGCTTACTAGATTGGTATATTAACAAAGTACTTTTGACATAGTATAAACTGGATTTCCACAAGACAGCTGAAAAAAGCCTTATGGGCAAGAAGACAGGATTTAGGCTAGATCAAAATAGTTAGGAGGATTCAGAATCCATTGAATGACTATACTCAAAGCATATTAATTAATGTATTAATGATAACAAGGAGGAAGATGGCAAGGGGTCCTGACAACCTTGGGAAATATATCAGTTGTTCTCACAATTCTAAGGTGTTCGGCTCCATGCGAGAGATCTTTTGGTAACTAGAGTAGGAGATGTAGTACTTATCACTAATTGGTAAAGATTTGCTTTGGACTATTAGGTCAAAACCCTCCTCATATGCGGACTGTACGCTTTAGGAAAGAAACAGGGTGGTAGAGTGTTTAGAGAGCTGGGCTCAAAACTAAGAACTGGGTTAAAGTCCCACCTTTGACACATCCTGGTTGTATGATCCTGGGCAAGTTACTTACCCTCCCAAAGCTCTAGGGAACTCCAAGTATAAATTTTAGAGTTCTGAGTAGTTTCTTCTCTAGGGATTTCCCCTTCCTACTGAAATTACAGGTCCAATCCCTATTTCTAGGTTCTAGGAAAATCTATGAATTCCATCTAATAGATGCTTCAGACAGTTGGACACTTCTCCAGAGATCTCCCTTTTTCGGTACTCTTGTGATGCTTCTCATTTTAATAGAGAACCTGACTCAATTAAGTGCTGATGGTCTTTAGCACCTACTAAACTCCCTTCTAAGAGAAGGGTATCCAAGTAGAAAAGATGGAGAAAAGGAATATTAGGAACTGGAATGCCAGATACAATAATCAAGATGGTAGCAGCAACTCAATTCAAATTAGGTGACAGCATGAAACATACACTCCATTTTTTTGAAGGATACATGTTAAAAGCAGGATTGAGGAAACACCTTGTTTTAATGGGTAAATATTATTTCAAGAGCTCCGTTTAAAATCTTAAGCTTTTACTTTGCTACACAGTGTGTAATAATTTGAATGTAAATGAAAAGAATGTAAGAATGAATTGCAAATTCTTATTAGTACCCGATAAGGATAATGATCTAGAGTTTTTAAAGACTGAGAGAAATAGATTTTAAAAATGGTTTTAAAAATAAAGCTAATTAGAAGGCTGATGGGTGTTCATGTCATTTCTTGTTCATAGAGGGAAGCTTTAAAAATAACAGCAACAATAATAATAATGAAATGTTTAATGCTTCTCATTCTGGCAACGATATCATCTGGCAAGTGGACTTTTTTATCTGGTTACTATCGTCCCTTATTTCTTCCTGGAAATCCTCACTGGTAATTATTTTGTGAACAGTGTGATCTGACTGCTGTTCTAGATGAATGATTAAAATGAACCTAAGTAATGGGTATACTAGCTTAGAAAAGAGAATTTGATTTGAAATATCACCCTGAACACAAATTAAACTGGATTCTAAACCCTTAATTTTAATTATCTGGTTTGGATAATCATAAGACCATAGAACCTTAGAGTTAGAAAATATTCCAGGTGACCCAGAGGTCATCTAGTCCAGAGGGGTCCAACACTAGGCCGATGGGCTCCATGTGGCCTGCAACAGCCTTGAGTGCATCCTGAGCCAGATTAAAATGTAATTGGAATATTTAACAAAATAAATAAAAATACAATAAAACATAGATAATACATTTAAAAACTAGATCAATATGTGGGTGCAGGTATTTTTATGTATGAATTAATGGCCCCTCCCTTTCTTTCTGAGTTTGACACCATCATGAGCATCATAGTTGTTTAGCCTCTGCTTCTGACATTGGTAGACTATTTCAAGAGATAATGCATTTCATTTTTGGGAAGATCTTGAATGTAATTAGCTGAAATCTGCCTCCCTGTCACTTCTACCTATTGGTTTAAATTGTGCACTCTGAAGCCATACATAGCAAGCCTAATTTTTCAATCAGTTGACACCAGCTCAAATATAGGAAGATGGCTATCATGTGTCATTTAGGCCTTCTGTACTCATGATTCTGTTAAATCAGCCAGCAAGATTTTATTAAGCACTGCTGTGTTTGGGAATGCAAAGCCAAAAATGAAACTGTCCCTGTCCTTAAGGAGATAACATTTACACATACACACATATACACACATCTGTATACTTATATTTACATATTTGTATACATATGTTGTATAGTTGTTGTTTAGTCATTCAGTCGTATCCAGCTCTTTGTGACTCTGTAAACCATAGCATGCCAATACTGTCCATGAGGTTTTCTTGGCAAAGATACTGGAGTTGTTTGCCATTTTCTTCTCCAGTGGATTAAAGCAAACAGAGGTTAAGCGACTTGCCCAGTTCACACAGCTAGTAAGTGTCTGAAGCTGAATTTGAAGTCTTCCTTATTCCAGGTCTAGTGCTCTATCCGCTGAGTTACCTGATATATACATATATATATGTATATATATACACACACACACACACATATACTCATACACACACATATTACACACACACATATGCATACATATATGTATAGATGCGTGTATACACATACACTAACATATATACATATGTATATATAAACAGATATATACATATACACACATATATATGAATGAAGCATTTACTTCAACTACAACATATGTGACATAATTTTGAGTTCTTTCACTCTCATAGTCTTTCTTCAGCTTATGAATTCCTTTTCAAAATAAGACACTCCAAATGTTTATTAAGCATATGATCTGATTGACAAAATACAGTGAAACTGTTGTTTCTTTTATTCTGAACATTGATGCTTCTGCTAAGGCAGCCTAAGGTTGTATTGTCTTTTTTGACAGTCAGATCACACTGTTCATAAAATCATAGTGCATCATGGTTAGAAGAGACCACAGAACCATCATAATGTAATAATAAGAGCTTATTCGTATAGTACTTTAAGGTTTGCACAGAACTTTATGTATGTTTTCTTACTTGGTCTCCACCATGAGCCTATGAGGTAGATGTTATTATTATCCCAATTTTATAGATGAGGGGACTGAGGCAGAGATTAAGTGACTTTGACCAGGCTCACAGTAAGTGTATGAAGTAGGATTTGAACTCTAGTCTTCCTTGAGCTCTAAAGGTCCACACTCTAGCCACTGTGCCACCTAGCTGCTTATATTCTTGAGTGACTTGCTTATGTTCACAGGGCTAGTAAGTGTCAAATGCAGGATTTGAACTCAGTTTTCTCTTGACTCTAGGTCCAAACCTCTTTCTGCTATGCTATGATGCTTGTTAAAGTGGAAAGAATGCTGTTTTTCGAGTACTAAGGTCAAATCTCAGTTCTGTCACTTGATGATTTTGGGCTACGTTTCATCTTCTGTGAAGTGAAGGGTTGGATGAGATAATATATAAGGTCCATTCTAGGTCTAAACCCTACCATCATCGGTTATTTAGTCGAATCCACACTTGAATTAGAATTCCATCTATTCTCCAACATTCTTTACAGGTGGTTACTGCCTTAAAGTCCTGCAACAAAGAAGACATTCCTCTTTTGTTTATTAATGATTGTTAGCAGGTTTTTCTATATAAAAACCAGAAATCTGTCCTCAACTTCTCTGCATTATTGTTAGTTCTACTTGCTTGCTTGGGATCAAGCAAGAAGTTTATTATTTTTCTTCATTACAGCCTTTCAAATACTTGAAGATAATAGTTATGTTTCCTTCAAGTCTTCAATTTTCAGGGTAACGATCCTCCTTCTTGTTGTGCAGTCATGTCTGACTCTTTGTGATTCCAGTTGGGGTTTTCTTGGTAAAGGTACTGGAGTGGTTTGCTATTTCCTTCTCCAGTTAATTTTAAAGATGGGAAACTAAGGCAAATAGGGTTAAGTGACTTGCCCAAGGTCACACAGCTAGTAAGTGTCTGAGGCTGGATTTGAACTTAGGAAGATGAGTCTTCCTGATTCCAGTCCCAGCGTTCTCTTCACTGCGCCACTTACCTGCCCTAAAAATCCTAAGGTCCTTCAACTTATCTTTGAATGGTTTTCAGTCTCGCTCCTCCTCCTGGTCAACTGGCTGTGGACATGCTCCAACTCATTACTGTTCTTCCTGAACTTTCATATTTAGAAATGAACACAGTTTTAGATATGATCTGGCCAGGGCAGAGCATAGTAGGACTAACTTATGCTTCCTTTGCTCTGGACATAATGCTTCTTTAATAGACCTAAGATCCTATTAGCTTTCATTGCCTGCCCTGTCGCATTGTTGACTTTACATTGAACGTAAAGTCTACTAGAACTGCCAAATCTTTTTTTGCAAAACCATTTTTGTGCAGTTAATTTTTTGAAACCCAATGTAGGATTTTATATTTATCTCTATTAGATTTTATCTTATTTGATTTGACTCAGTGTTTCAGCCTTTTGAGATCTTTTTGGTTCTTGATTTTTTTTTTACCCATTGTTTCAGGACATTTTAACTTTTTATCTTTTGTAAACTTGATAAGCCTACCATTTGTGTCTTCATACAAGTTATTAGCAAAAATGCAAAGAAATAGCAATGCCAATTGACTCATATTTTGCTTACAATCAACTGAAACACTATATTTTAAATTTTTTAAAAACATTTTTATTTAAAGTTTTAAGTTCCAAATTCTATCCCTCTCTCCCTATCCACTCCCTGAGATGGTAAACAATCAGATATAGGTTATACATGTGAAACACTATATTTTTACACGAAATATAGTCTAGCTATATAGCTACCCTATCTTGGCCTTGTTGTTTAGTCATTTTCAGTCGTGTCTGATCCTTCAGGCCTCTTTTGGGGGTTTTCTTCACAAAGATACTGGAGCAGTTTTCCATTTCCTTCTCCAGCTCATTTTATAGATGAAGAAACTGAGACAAACAGGGTTAGGTGACTGGCCTAGGGTCACACAGCTAGTAAGTGTCTAAGGTTGCATTTGAATTCAGTGCTCTATCCACTGCACCACCTAGCTGCCATGCTATGCCACCTAGCTGCCCTAACTTGACATTATACCCTTGATTTTTTAGCCTGTATGAAGGATTTTATATTTATTCTTATTTCTTTCTATGTTCTTTTCTTTCTTTCTTTTTAAAAGATGTACTTACTTTGTAGATATAGCAAGAATGGGAGTTCAAATATTTCCTTTTCCCCAACACGTGCTTTTAGGATCCTGATTTCATCATCTGTTTAATTATCTATCTCTATTAGCTTACTGATACTCCCAGATTCAGCAAACATGTCAAAATATTATTTGCCAACCCCTTTCATGTATAGAAGTGGCCCCATCCTTAGCAGCCTTAAGCCCTCCTTCTTAGGAGTATGCATATGTCATTTTCCTCAGTCTGAAATTAATTAAACTTTTGCATGTCCTGACTCTCCAATCTCTTGCCTGTTTTGTTTGTTTTCCTCCGGCCACAGGTTAGAGGCCGGTTCTGCTCCAGTTAACACATACCATCAATGTCTTTACGCAAACCTATTTAAAAAATCAACAGGACTGAGGACAGAAAATCCTGCAGGATGTATTGGAGACCTCTTTTTAGCTTGACATCAATCTATTTACTCATCAATCTTTCAGTATGGCTTTTCAAGCCACCTAACTGTTCTATCATCCAGTCTCCTTCTATCCATCTTGTTCACAAGGACATTCTGAGAAACTTTGTCATATGCCTTAATGAAATCCAGATATACGACTCCTATATTATTCTATGATCTAGTAGTATATTGTCCCTTTATAATAAAAGGGGAAAAAATTCATTCATATGGCTTTACATTCTTAGTCAACTTGCACTGGCTCCTAATTTAATTAAATTAAACTCAATAGACACGTATCAAATGCTTTCTGTACGCAATGATCACCATTTTCCTTTCTCAGTGTTCCCAAGATATCTGTCTAATAATCTGCCCAAGAATTTTTCTGGTGATCAGTATCAAGTTTACTTATTTATGTTCATGGACTCTGACTTCATCTTTTTTGAAAAATCAGAATTACATATGCTCTTTTCTGGTCTCCTAGCACCACTCACAAAAACCTCAAAGATATTCAGCCAGTGTATCTGGGAACTATTTCAGGATCTTGGCATACAATTCATCTAGACCAGGAGGTCTGAATTAATTTAGAGCAGCTAGGTGTTTTCATTCTCTTGCATCTCATCTGGCTTGTTCTTTAATTCTCTTTTTGCTTCTTGACCATGTTTGCTCTATCCCTATCAATTTGTGGATCATTACCTTTGACTGACATGAAGCAAAATAGAAATTCGTCGATTTTTCTTAGCATTAATTAAATTAAATTAAAAATATTTATCAAGTATTCACTATGTGCAGTGGGCATTTTGCTAGGTCCTAAGATGTAAAGATGAAAAAGAGAGCCCAGTGGAGACAGCTCCAGACTTATTGCCCAAGAACCACTGAATTAGCAGAGCTACTCTCTCCCACCCAACACAGCCATCATCAAGGGAAGTGTCGCTTGTAGAGAATGGGACCTACCACCACCACCACCACCACTAACTCATCTGTAAGTGAACCCCAAAGCCACAGTAATAGCAATGTCATCAAGACCACCAGTCCTGCTTCTAACTCAGCTCCCACAGCAATCATCCAGGGTAGTGACCCTTATAGGAAAGAGTACTATCATCTTTGCCACCACCAATACCATCTGCTGATCAACTGTTGCTAATAGGGCCAACAAGCCATCTAGCTAAAGCAGCAAGGTATCATGAGGGATAGGCAGAGGGTGGCATGTTCTAAGTGAGCCAAACCATTTTCACCACTTCATTCACTACCTCTCCTCAGACCCAAAGGATACAACCTATGTCTCTGTGCCTAAAAGCCCTAGTAATAGTCCACCTTCTAGTCTGGCCCACATAACCATCAATTAGGATATCAATCCTTATGGAGAAAGTACCCACTTTCTTTTCCACCAATACTACGAACTGCTACCTCTTAGTAGGTAAGCCTAAGAACCCTAGGAATAGCAATATCCTTCCTCCCTCCCCCAAGCCCCTGGTCCTGGCTATCAGCCCTGCTTGTAGCCCAGCCTCCACATCTGTCATCTATGGGAATAATTCTTGTGAAAAAGATACCTTACAATTGCTTTTGTAGGGGCTATAGTCCCTGCCTTCTTAGCAGCTACTAACTAATGAAGCCCCAGGAAAGAAAGTTCTCACCAACAGATTACTTGGTACCACTAAATGGTCCAATAGATATGGTTTTATCAATGGAAATGACATTCAAGAAATATTCATTATCATCTGCTTTGCTATTATACCCTAAGGACCACTGGGCCTTTTTTTTCAGATTTGTAGTCGAAACCTACCAGGTATGTTGTCTCCTCCACCAGAATATAAGCTTCTTAAAGCAGTGATTGACTTGTTTTTCTCTTTAAATCCTCAGCACTTAGCACAGTGCTTTCCATATGGTAAGAGTTTAATAAATGCTTTTTTTTGTTGTTTATTCACCACAAAAGCTTTTTGCTCTCACAGAGCCTACAATCTAATATGGAGATAAGGCATGCTTAAAAATACCTCTAATGCAAGAAAGAATGCTATAAGTTCATTGGAAAGAATGAGTAGAGAAGGATAAGAGATTGTGGGGGAGGAAAGGATCACTCTCAGTGAAGGGGATTAAGGAAAGCTCTATGGAAAATTGGCATGTGAGAGGGGACTTGAAGGGAAGGAAGTCTATCAATAGGCATAGATTTATAGGGAGTGGCTTCAAAGCATGGAGCCAAGATGAGATGAGATTAAAGAATCTAGTCAAGTTTGGCTACAACATAGAGTGCACGCACTAGTGTCAAGTAAGTCTGGAAAGGGAGTTAAATTGTGGAGGGTTTTGGTGGGAATATGGATAGAAAACTAATGAAGGACTTTAAGAAAAACAGTGATGTGATCTGAACTGCACATTTGGAATAATACTTTGCCATTAGTATGAAAGAGGGACTGGAGGGGGAGACATTTGGATGGGGAATTTAGGAACCTATTAAGAAATCCAAGTGACAAATAATGGAAGCCTGAATGACGGCTTCTTTTCATACTAGAATCGTGACAGAGAGTACAAAAGCTATATAGATTTAACAGATTAGATTGGATGAGAATGAGAGAGGATCAAGACAGATGACTCCAAATTTTGAACCTGTATGATCGGGGGGGATGGTTTTGCCCTCACTGGAGATTCAGAAGTTAGGATGAGGAGTGGATTAAAGGGGACAGATGAATTCACTTTTAAACATGCTTAGTAAAAATGCATCTGGGTGTAGATTTCCAGAAGCAGTCAGAAATGTGGGTTTGAAATTCAGGATAGAGATTATGTATGCATGTGTGCATGTTTGTGTGTGGGAGGTATGTGCAAAATGGTGGTAATTGAAGCCATGGAATTAGATAATCACCGAGGAAGAAAGTGGAAGAGAAAAAAGAGGACTGAATAGCATCTTGGGGAATGCTTCCCTTTGGGGATAGGAAGAGGAATCAGTGAATACTGAAATGAGGTGATCCGAGAAACAGGAGGACCAGTGTTACAGAAGATGCTTTTGAGGGTATTAAAAAGGAAGTGGTAGTCAATTGTAAATGCAGGAAGATGGGGATTGGTATAAGGCCCCTTAGATTGTGAGCTCCTTTGGAACACACACTGCCTTTTGCTTTTCTTTGTATCCTCAGGGCTTAGCACAGTGCCTGGCACATACTACATGCTTAATAAATACTTCTTGATTGAAGACCATTGAATTTAGCAATTAGGAGACCATTAGTGACATTAAAAAGTGTTTTCACAGCCAGTTTTCAGAAGAAGAAATCAAAGCTATCAGTGGAAACGGTGAAAAAATGCTCTAAGTCCCCATTGATTAGAGAAATGCAAATTAAAACAACCCTGAGATACCATCTCATACCTATCAGACTGGTTATCATGACAGAAAAGGAAAATGACAAATGCTAGAGGGGACATGGAAAAATTAGGACACTAATACACTATTGGTAGATTTGTTCCAACCATTCTGGAGAAAGATTTGAAGCTATGCCCAAAGGACATACCCTTAATCCAGCAATACTACTACTAGGTCCGTATCCTGAAGAGATCAGAGAAAAGGGAAAAAGACCTACATGTACCAAAATACTTATAGCAGCTTTTTGTGCGGTGATAAAGAATTGGAAATTGTGGGGATGCCCACCAATTGGGGAATGACTGAACAAGTTGTAGTATATGATTGTGATGGAATACTGTTGTACTATAAGAAATGAAGAGCACGAAGAGTTCAGAAATACCTGAGAAGACTTAAATGAACTGACATAAAGTGAAGTGAGCAGAACCAGAGGAACATTGTACACAGTAACAGCAATATTGTATGACAAAGAATTGTGAAAGATTTAGCTACTCGATCAAGACAATGATCCAAGACATTTCCAAAGGATCCATAATGAAAAATGTTATCCCCCTCTGGAGAGAGAACTGATGAACTACAAATGCATACTTTTTTTTTTAAACTTTCTTTGTTTTTCTTTTTTTTGTGGGTGTTTTCTTTTGCAACATGGTTAATATGTTTACTCAATGTTTACTCAAAATTTTAAAAAAAGAATGTAAAAAAATTTAAAAATGTAATTGGGAAATTTTTAATAAAATAAATAAAATATATTTAAAAAAGAAAATAAAAGTGGTTTCAGTATGTGGTGAACATGGAAGCTAGATTGCAAGGGGTTGAGGAGAAGATGGGTAACAAGGAATGGTTTGATAGGTAGGTGTTGAAGTCATTGAGGAAAGTGGAAGAGTGTCTTCAAGATTATAGCCATCAAAATGGGGGAATGAGTGCTTTAGGAAATGAATTTCAAATGAAGAGAGGCTACTAAAGTGATGTTGGCAGAATCTCAGAGCTAGAAGGAATTTAGAGCTACCATAGGTATACTATGTCTACACCATTCCCTCAATTTAGCCTAGTGATCCTGCCAAAAAATACAAAGAGGTTAGGCCAACACAACTTATTTTTGAGAACTCCATACTGGCTCATACTGTTTCCCTTTCTAAGTAAGTTCTCATGAACCATCCCTTTAATAATCCATTCTAATAAAAATTAATTCATTCTAAAATTTTCCCAGGAATTTAGGCAAATCTATGCCTTTTAAAATTTCCTTTTCTCCCTTTGTAGAAATTGATGTAAGATTTTCTTGACTCTAGTCCTGTAGTGCTTAAAAAAATTCTCTATGGTTTTTCAAAGATGAGCAATCATACTTACAATTTCTTTCAGGACCTGAATTGTAGTTCATCTGGACTGAGCAAATCAAAATGATTGAGAATATCTATGTGCTCTTTTATAACCTTGCTTATTTTGAGTTTCAGAATTTACTATCAGTCATTTTCCTATGATCTTAGACTGATGATAATTTCTCTTTGGTATGGAAAATGAAATAAAAACAGGAGTCAACATTTTACCTTCTTTTCATTGTCTGTTATCATTGCCTTGCTCCCGTCAGACATTCTATTCCTGCTTCCAGTATCTCTCCTCCCTCATCTAAACACCTCAAAAGAATCTTCCTAAGGTGGAGGTCCTACTGTGCCACTCCCCTCCCCCAAAACTTCTAAGGCTCCTTTTTGACTCTAGCTTAAAATAGAAATTCCTCTGTTTGACATTTATAAATCCCTCATAGATCTGGTCCCAACCTTCTTTTCTAGGATCTTTTTATGTTATTCCCATTAATAATTCTGTGTTCCAGCCAAACTAGACAAGTATCTTTTCCCCGAATTTGACATCTTATCTCCCCTCTCCTTACATTTACAAAGGCTGTTACCTATACCTGGAATATGCCCTTTTCACATCTCTGCCTCTCATAATCTCTACTTTTCTTTAAGCCTCAATTTAGGTGCTATCACCCATGTCAAACCTTCTCTGATCTTTTTCCCCTTCATCCCCAGTTGCTAATGCTTTCCTCCTCATCACATTGTATTGTATTTTTCTAGCTATGTGCATATTGTATCAAAATGTAAGTTCTTTGAGGAAAGAGACTATTTGTTTCATTTTGGTCTCTCCATCCTCAGAACTTGATACGTAGTATGTGATTGATCAGTGTTGACTGATTTGAACTGAATTGAATCTAGTCTGATTAGTCTCTTGGGCAACTAGGTGGTATAGTAGATAAAGTGCCAGGCCTGGAATCAGGAAGACTCATCTTTCTGAGTTCATATCTGACCCCAGACATTTACTAGGTATGTCACCCTGGTTAAGTCACTTAACCCTGTTTACCTCAGTTTCCTCATTTGTCAAATGAGCTGGAGAAGGAAATGGTAAACCACTCCAGTATCTTTGCCAAGGAAACTCCAAAAGGGCTCACAGAGTTGGACACAACTGAAAAATAACTAAACAACAACAGTAACTGATTACTCCACAGTTCCCTCCACAACATATCAGACAAAAGGCCATCTTACATTAACATGAAGGCCTCTATTGAGAGATAACTTATTACCTTTCAAGATAATTGAGGGGCAGCTAGGTGGCGCAGTGCATAGAGCACCTGCCCTGAAGTCAGGAGTACCTGAGTTCAAATGTGACCTTAGACCAAACACTTGACACGTACTAGCTGTGTGACCTTGGGCAAGTCACTTAACCCCAATTGCCTCACTAAAACAAAAAAAAAACAAACAAAAAAAGATAATCGATTTGGTAGAGTTAATCATTAGAAAGCTTTTCCAAACATTTTGTCTAAAGAAGCTTCCCTTCATCTTCCACTTAGTTCTTCTTGCTAGGGCTGGAAGAAAGAACAAATGAGATACGTCTTCCATGTGATAGACCTTCAAATACATCAAGACTTCCCCCATGTCTTTTATTCTCCAGGTTCAGCATCCTCAGTTTTTTTGATCAATTTTTATGTGTCATGATCTTGAGGTCTTTCATCATCTGGGTCATCCTCCTGCGGATATACTCAGATTTTCCAGTGTCCTTAATATGAAGCATCCAGAATTGAACACCAAACTCCCAATGTGATCTGACCAGGGCAGAATGAGAGATTTTGCTAAAATCTAGATTATCCATGACATATCCCTTCATCTGCTATTCTAGTAACCTATCAAAATCAATAAATTAGGTTAGTTTGTCATGATTTTCCATTTTCTTGATGAAGCCATGTTGTCTCTTTGGGAACTCTAGGATCTTAAAACTTCACTAAGACTTTTGGGGACAGCCTGTATATTATTCCTCTTCTCATGCTCTGTAGTACGGTCAAACTGGCCCTCTTGTTCCCCGCATATAGCACTCCATCTCATGATTCTATGGCCTTTCATTGACCGTCCCCCATGCTTGTTCTCTCTCATAGAATCCCTTACTTCCTTCAAGACTCAGCTGAAGTATTACTTTTTACGTGAAACTTTTCCTGATTGTCCAAAATCTACCCCCTTACCCGCCCCCCCAGTTGCCTTGTATTTATTCTTAATGTACCAATAAATGCACATATTGTCTACCCTGATAGTAAGCCTCTTGAGGGCAGGGCCTGTTTCATTTTTGTCTTTGTATCCCTACTGACCTTTCTAACATCTCTCTCAGTTGTAAATGCCTTGAACCTATAAATCTTAGTACTGACACAAGCTATCTGTATGAGCTTGGGTAAGTCATACTAACCTGAGCAAGATCTGTACTGTTCTATTTTTTTGATCTATAAAAAAGGGAAAATTAATAATTATCCCTATTATCAGGGTTGTTGTGAGGAAAGTACTTTGCAAACCTTAAAGCACTATATAAATGGAATGATTTGTATTCATTGTATAATGGGGATAATAATACTAGTACTTGCTGAGATGCTCTGCCTTGAGGCCTGCTCTCCTGATTGGTGCGTCCCTGGCTGGGATCAGTCTCTCTTGAGGAGCCCCAGCCTTTCTGCTTATGCCACTTTCAGCTCAACTCTCTTTCTGGAGTGGGGTGCTCCAGTACCCCATCAGCTGCCTTGCCCATCTTTGGGGTAGCTCTGCTTTGAGGCCTGCTTTCTACCAGCCCCCACTTTCTCCCATGCACTTCTTGAACTTGACTGGATTGTAAGCTTCTTGAGAGAAGGGCCTTGCATATAATGGTTATTTAATAATTATTTGTTTGAATTGAGCCCTGAGATTTAGTCCTAGGGTGCTGACATTAGCCTTTTAGGCCTATGTCCATTCTTTTGTGTTCCTGATGTGTGTTCATGGACATGCTTCCATTTCTTATATATGTTCTTTTAAAATCTGAGGAAGTAGTATGACCCATCCATATCAGTGTGTATATATTTTGCAAATATATATGTATTTTGGGTTTACATAATAGAATTTAAGCTCTTTGAGGGCAAGATTATTTTGTTTTTGTCTTCTATCTCTACCACCTTGTGCTATGCCTTGTATACAGTAAATGCTTAATAAATGCTTGTTAAATTAACTCTCAGAGGACTTGGGGAAGCTACATCCACATAACTTCCTTTCTCATTGGGATCATTCGTGATTGTGTCACCAAGATTTTTTTGTTATAAACTCCCATAAATCTACAGTGTCTTCTAGGGTTTCTTAATATGACTTCTCCCCTTGGTTTAGATGACTTCCAAGGTCCTTTTTAACTCTGAGATTCTATGACTCTAGAGTTTCTCTTTTGTCTTGAACTTTTAAAAATCTACTTTCCTATGGTCTATACCAGGGGTAGGGAACCAGCAGTTTTGAGGCCACATGTGGCACTCTGGGTCCTTAAGTGTGGCCCTTTGACTGAATCCAAATTTCACAGAACAAATTCCCTTAAGAAAAGGATTTGTTCTGTAAAACTTGGACTTAGTCAAAAGGCTGCACCCAAGGTCTATACCATGTTTGAGGCCCTAGGGTTCTTCCCCTTAGTTCTCATGAACTCTCCAATGACACTTTCTTTCAAGGTTCCAATTGGTTCTACTTCACTACCTTTGTAGGTCAAAATTAGTCTGAGCAGCAATTTCTTTCTTTGTTTCTTCTACCTTCTGGGAGATGCAACTGTCAGCAATACATATCAAGAAATTATCAGATGTTCTGCTGTTACTATAAAAAGACTCTATGCAGATATCTGTAATGGTTGAAATCTCCTATCACTGCTATATTTACTTTTGAGTCTTTTTTTACTATTGTTTGTACCAGGAACTCATCATCTACCTGCTCTGTGTTGCCAGTTGGTCTGTCATATACTGCCACAATCAAATCACTTCTATTTCTCTCTCCTTTTATCCTCTGTGTATTCAACTACCTCATCTATCAGACCTGTTACTTTTGAATAAAGCGTCACCTCCCTTGTTATATTCCATTCATACATCACATCTCTGTGATTCCTATGTTGTGAGATTTATCTTGAGTTAAAAATCTCAGATTCACTTTGGTTTTTGCCTATAGACACTCTGTGAATTTTGTTATGAATTATCACATAGATATCTGGGACAGCACACACTATTTCTGACCTTAGTAAGCTCTGTTATTTCTTTCTGTGAATCAATACAGCCTTCATTCACTGTTGTTCTTTTGATGTCACTCATAACTAATGACCCTCTAAAGCACGTGGGTTTTTAGTTTATCTGGGTATTTTTCTTCCTTTCCTTCCATTTTCAGTTGAAATCTTTTAGGTCAGATTGGTGAGATTCTGGCTTGTTCCCACTTTTTGTGAATATGCTGTATTCTGAACCAACAAGATTCCCTCTGATACTGAATGACTGAGCTTTGATAAATTACTTAGCTTCTGTAAGATTCAGAGAAAGACTCTTCTCTCTCTCTCTCTCTCTCTCTCTCTCTCTCTCTCTCTCTCTCTCTCTCTCTCTCTTTTTGGCTAGGCAATGGGGTTAAGTGACTTGCCCAGGGTCACACAGCTAGTAAGTGTTATGTGTCTGAGTCCAGATTTGAACTCAGATCCTCCTGAATCCAGGGTCGGTGCTCTAGCCACTATGCCACCTAGCTGCCCCGAGAAAGACTCTTTTCAAAGAAGTTCAAAGTCAGGGAACAAACATTTATTAAGCATTCAATAGGTCAGGCACTGAGCTAAGTGATGAGTATACAAAGGAAGGCAAAAAACATGGTGCCTATCCTCAAGGAACTCACATTCTAATGGAGGAGACAATATGCAAACAACTATGGAGGTACAAGATATATACAAAGTAAATGGACAGCAATCTTATAGGGGAGGTGCTAGAAGTGGAGGGGTAAGAGAGAAAGACTTCTTGCTTGGAATTGTTGTTGCTTATTCTTTGTTCTCAAAGAGGACTAGGAAATGAGGAAGATGATGCCATGACTTGCAAGTGAGTTGGATTTAAGTGAGGGAGGGCTGTGCAAGGTCATCAGCCTCACTTTCTCCTCTGGAATCACCCGAGTCTAATGGCAAGATATAAATCAGGAAGACTGGAGCTGGCCCCACTTGGAAGTGAGCTGAGTCTTGAAGGAAGCCGGGAGGCAAGGAGAGAGAGCATTCTGAGCACGGAGCATAGCCAATGAAAAGGCATGCAGTTGGGAGATACGGAGTATTGTGTGAAAGAAGCAAGAAAGACAATATTGCTGGATCTTAGAGTACCTGGGGAGGGGCGGGGCGGGGTGGAGAGGGGACTAAAGTGTAAGAAGGCTAGAAAGGTAAAAGAGGCAAGGTTGTGAAGGGCTTATACTTTCCATGTTCTACCAACATCACAGGATTGTTGTGAGAAAAGAACTTTGTAAACTTTCAAGCAGGCGCTAAAGAAATATAATCTATTGTTACATATATACTCAAAAGGAACAAAAATCCATTTTTTGGGGAGAAGTTTAAAAAATTTAGTCTTTTATAATCAATCTATTACATTTATTGGTGGGGGTGGGGAAACTCACCATGTTGGTGCCAGACATCCTAGTGGCTTTAGCTCTACTATAGCCCAGAATTACTGAACTAAAACATTCCACCAACCTCAGCATCCTTTTGTAGCAGGGATTATAGGCAGGGTACATCCCAGGTCTGACCTTTTTGATAATTTCAGTTAGCTCTCTCCCCCTACTTGGAAAGGCTTTATAGTATTTAAAGATTTAGAATGAATATATAACTTCAGATGTTAGACCCTAGTACAAGGGCTGTAGTGTGGAAAGTGTTGACAAATATGTATGACGAACTTACTGGGAATTGGGTTTCTGCAAAGAGTGGTGAACATGATTAAGTATCAGGGGTCTGAATGCACATGGGGCCAAAGCCATCTGGCCTCTGGAATCCAGGCCCAGGATCTTTTAGTCTTATAATTATAGTAGTTACTGTGACATCTGGATCAATTTATTGGGTTCCCTTCACCCCAATTCCTTGTGGCTCCTCCTTGGAGAGTTGTTGAGCCGAGGGTTAGCACACACTAAGAAGACATTCAGATGAATTTAAATGTCTCTTTAACACAAATATTCCAATACTAAATCCTCCAGTTCCATTTACTTCCATGATACTAGTTTGAAAGGTCAATCAATCATCATTAACTGAAAGACAAAATGAGGGTTAACTTGACCCTAGACTAGGGAATAATTTCCTAATTACATCTTTATAGAGATTAAATTGTGTATATGTCTGAAAGCCCATTTTTCATGTGGTATATATCAGGTTTTGGTCTCAGGGATGTGGAGAGGGCACATCTCTTGGTATTCACTGGTTTGTTTTGTTTAGAATTTCCTTAACCTTGTGAACTGGAACCTAATTTTATTTGTAGAAAGGCACTGATAGAATCTCACAGAAAGTAAAACAAAAATCCCCCCTGGAACTGAAACATGATTTGCAATGTAAATTGTGAATATTCTGGGATCTTTTTCTAGCAACAAAAAAATACATTAACCTTTGGGAGAGCTTTCCTTTCCATTTTCTATGGAAAAGCTCATAGAGATGTTTTTAGGATTCTAAAGGTAAAAAAAAATAATTCTAAGAAACAAGGGCCTTAGACATAAATACTGGCCACAAAAGGAGTGACCTTTTTCTAATTCTGATTTATTTATAACAACACCAGCAATAATGTCAACCATTTATTAATCACCTAGAAAGTACAGTGTACTGTGCTTGGTGCTGGAGAAAATAAAAGCTTTATATTAAGGGATTGATCCTGCTTTCAAGGAGTTTATAATCTTGTAGAAGGATAAGATACCAAAACAAGTAACCATGTAGCATGCATGATCTGGTCTCTATCTTAAAGCCAGGTCACAGGTGGCGCAGTGGATAGAGCACCGGCCCTGAAGTCAGGAGGACCTGAGTTCAAATCCGGCCTCAGACCAAACACTTGACACATACTAGCTGTGTGACCTTGGGCAAGTCACTTAACCTTGATTGCCTCACCAAAAAAAACAAAACAAAACAAAAAAAAGCCAGGTCACTACATATTTTAAGGATACCCTGAGAGGTCCAAGGCGTTTCTCTTTTCTGTTGTTATCAGCTCAAATGCACACCACTTGTGTATTTAGGTTTAGCCTTTAGGTATCAATAACTGATGCTCCACTTTCATTTAACCATTAAACATCAATTAGTTTTTATAAAGAGATATTTATTTAAAAAATACAGGAGGAACCAAAATGCAGCTATTGCTGAGAGCTCCACATGTAGCAAGGCCCATGTGTTATGGTGGTTATGCCCCTGCCTGTAGCATGGGGGTGTCATTGGGTAGCTCAAAAAGATGCAGAATAGACCTCTCTAGCCCCTTATCCTCCTGCCCTTCTACAAGGGGAACCAGAATTCCTGCCAAGAGGAGAAGCAGGAAGTTGAGGCCAGAGGTACCAGACTAGAATTATATGTATCTGTTCCCTTAAATATTATTAGTCTAGGGCAGAAGTTCCCAAACTTATTTGGCCTACTGCTCCCTTTTTAAAAAAAAAATTACTAAGTGCACTCCTGGAAATCTAGCCTTTGTTTTTTTTTTTTTTAATTTGTGTGATTTGAAAAATTAAACATTTTTTAAAAAATGCTATATCTTAACTTTAATAATTTATTGTAAATTTGTGGGTTTTTTCCTACATTGAAATTTTGATGATGCAATATTGTGTTACGTAACCATATAGTATCATACTGCAAAAAAGTCATTACATGTGCATATTTCTGCCAACTCTTGCTGGACTTCTTGACAATGCACGGCATGCTTGCCTGCCAACACTTGCTTGTTAAGACCTGTTGGTGGACTTGACCACTGATTGGTTATAACTTGCATTTTGTGTGTTTATTTGGAAAATAGTGTAATCACTATGACTTTAACTCTGTTATACAACAGATGAAACATGTTGAACGGTTTTTCAAAATTTTCTTTTCTTCTCTTCTTTCCTTATGCTTCCACTGCCTGATTATTTTTATTCAATGCCCCCCAATGGCATCCGAGGCTACTACCACCCCATGGATCTGTCCAGTGCCCCCCAAAGGATGGTATAGCCCACTTTGGGAACATATGGTCTAGGGGTTCAGGGGATCAGGGGATCAGGTTCAAGCTAACTTCTGATCACTGTTTCTCATTAATGGGGGTAAATGAGGATCCCAAGCTCAATATTCAAGGCCTGACCACTTTCCTACCACATACCAGTTTCACAATGAATACGCATACTGAATAACAAAGAAAGCCATTTATCAAAATCAGTAGCAAAGCAGGAAATCAGAGAAGCTATAGCTATGAGAATATATACCTGACAATGCAGAGTGAAGGAGCTCTCCCATTGAGAGTGATATAACTCAGCTCAACAGAGATAGATAGATAGATAGATAGATAGAGAGAGAGAGAGAGAGAGAGAGAGAGAGAGAGAGAGAGGGAGTTCTAGATCTCTCACAAGGGGAAACTCCCTAAAAAGTCTCTAGTGCAGCAAGCTGGGGACAGGGACATGGTGAAGACTGCCAGCTCCTCTCATGTCTTCCCAGAGTCTTTTCATTCAGCATCCTTAAATGGGGTTGGCTTCTTCCATCTTCCCTCTCAGAGTTGGAAGCCAGAAACACCTGGAACAATTTGCTACTTGAGGAGTCTTGACTGTTAGAAGAAGAATCTGAATAGCTCTTCTCTCTCTTGCTCCTGCCAACCCCATCCTGCCCCTCACACATACCAATGAGCTTTGAGACAGAGGTTACACATTTCCTCTTAACACCATGGGGTACACTTTCCTCTATCCCCCCTCAGTCTCTGGACAAAACAGACTCAAACATAGCACAGTTTCTATACAACATTAGTCCCATCAAGTTCATATCCAGACAGGGCATCACTACAAGATAAGTTCCTATCTTTATACCACTTCTGACTTCAGTTAGCAGAAAGAATATTGCAAAATTATTTCTAAATTGTGTATTGAATATAACAGAATAAGTTAAGTATTTATTCTTGGAAAGGAAGCTAAATCAAACCAATGAAAGGAGAACTTATGAAATTTGGGATTGGCAGAACTGTACAAGTCTAGACAGAAATGAATTTCACATTCAGAGTATAACTGAACCAATCTTTTATATTTACTGTAGGTTAAAGTAATATTAAACATCCATTAAGGTAACACTTGGTTAAAAGAAATATTATTACCCCGGCCTCTGGGAGAAAAAGCCAATAACTTATTACCACCGATTTCTTTCTTTAAGTGAAAAATTTTATATTTTATTTTCTCCAATTACATGTAATAATAATTTTTAACATTTTTTTAAAAAAAATTGAGTTTTGAACTTTCTCCCTCCCTTCCTACCCTCTTCCCTTATTGAGAAGGCAAGTAATTTTATATAGATTATACATGTGCAGCCTTGCAAAACATTTCCATATTAGCCATATTATGAAAGAAAATACCCAACAAATAAAAACCCAAGATAAATAAAGTAAAAAAAGTATGCTTCAATCTGTATTCAGGTTCCATCAGTTCTTTCTCTGGAAATAGATAGTATTTTTCATCATAAGTCCTTTGGAATTGTCTTGGATCGTTGTATTGCTGAGAATAGCTAAATCATTCATAGCTGATCATCGCACAATATTGCTGTTACTATGTACAGTCTTCTCCAGTTCGATTTGTTATCACTTCATATGAGCTTTTCTTATATTTCTGAAACCTGTCTGCTTGTCATTTCTTATAATACAATAGCATTCCACCACCATCATATACCACAACTAGTTTAGAGAATGAAGGATGAACAACATATCAATAAGTCATTTCCCAATTAATGGACGTACCCCTCAGTTTCCAATTCTTTGACACCAAAAAAGCTGCTATAAATATTTTTGTACATAGAGGTCCTTTTCCTTTTTTTAAAAAAAATCTTGCCATACAGACCTAGAAGCAGTATTGCTGGGTCAAAAGGCATGTACAGTTTTGTAGACCTTTGGGTATAGTTCCAAACTATTCTCCAGAATGGTTGGATCAGTTCACAACTCCACCAAGAGTGCATTAGTGTCCTAATTTTTCCACATCCCCTCGAACATTTATCGTTTTTTTCTGTCATGGTAACCAATCTGATAGATATGATGTTATTGCCACCTATTTCAACATTTTAAAAAATAAAATGTCATTGCTTGAACTTTAAGCTCTATTTTCAAGTAAAATATAATATAGCTTTCAAATATGATAATATACAATAGGTTCATTGTTTCAAAAAGAAAAACACAATTTTTATACTCTTTGCATTTTTAATTAGTTAATAAAAATATGACATAAGTCCTAAAGGTCGCTCCTCAAGGTTATTTCTTCATTCTCATGCTATTGATGCTGAGCTAGTTGCAAAACTTAGATGCTGAGGTACCTGGATACTCAGACACTTACTCTCCTGACCTTTCAGAGCTCACAAAGTCAAGGCCTCCAATCCCTTCACTTGGATCAGGGAAGAACAAATGCATAAACCAAGGAAGGAAGGCCTAAAATTCATGAGGCTGCTACATGTTAGCCCTGATATTAAGGCCCTAAAACCTTTCCTCTGAATGGACACCATCAGTAGCAGAGTCTAAGAGATGAAACAAATACAAAATGGCCAGGACTAAGTTTTTTTGAAGGCACCCCCCCATTTCTGATTATGCAGCTAATAAAAAAATGTGATCATATAGCTAGCCAGTCAGAAGCAGTTATAGATGGTCTTTACAAGGCGCTTCTATTACAAGTCATCATGTCTCTCCTGGAAGTAGGCTTCCCAGCCTCTCCATATGAAGAATTTGTATCAATTGAGCATGCAACAATTGTGATATGCAATATTATAATATGCAATTTTAGACAATATGATATACAATATTAGATGGTAAGTGCCTGAGAGTTATAAGATCTAAAGAAGAAAATTCTTACTGACTGGGGAAGTCAGAAGCCTTTCTAGAGGAGGTATCTCTTAAATTTGACTTTAAAGCATAAATAGGAATTTAATAGGTGAAGAGGACAATGGGCATTCCAGGCACAGAATATAGTGAGAGCAAAGGCACCAGTTCAAGGTTTGCCTGAACTTCAGTTCAGTTGGAGTATAGAATGAATAAGAGAAAGTAGAATGAGAACAGACAAGAAAGGTGGGTCACAACTTGGGGAGAGTTGACAATGTCAGTTGGAGGAGGAACTTTCTTTGATAAACAGAAAAAAGGCTACTGATGTCTTTTGAGTAGAGGTGTGACGTGAGTAAGTCTATGCATCAGGAAGGTTATTCTGGCATAGGATGAAAGACGAATTGGAGAGGAGTGAACTAGGAAGAACTAGGAAGACTTGGAGAAAAAGACATTGCAGTAGATCAGGGGAACTGTATTCAAAGCCTATATGAAGATGAGAACTGAGATGATGTTAAAACAGATCACAAGATCTTAGATTTAGAGCTAGAAGAAAACTTAGAGGCTATGTGGTCCAATATCCCCATTTTACAGATGGGGAAACTGAGATCTAGAGAAGTTTAGTGACCTGCCCAAGGTGAAAAAGGTATTGAGTGACAGAAATGAGATTTGAACTCATCAATGGGGTCCCTTTTGGAATTCTTCCTTGGTGTTCTAAAATTTAAAGTAGGAACATTGGTAACAGTTCCGTAATGTGAACTGAATTTTTTTTGTCCTAATAACTACATGATTAGAATACTATGTTTAAAATGTTATGTCATGAGCAAATGAGTCAGAGAATTATAAAGTTTATTATTCCTATTGTTTGGTCATTTTTCAGTCATATCTGACCCTATGCGATCCCATTTGGGGTTCTCTTGGCAAAGATACTGGAATGGTTTGCCATTTCCTTCTCTAGCTCATTTGACAGATGAGGAAACTAAAGCAAACAGGGTTAAGTGACTTACCCAGAGTCACAGAGCTAGTAAGTGTCTGAGGCTAGATTTGAACTTAGAAAGAGGAGTCTTCCTGACTCCAGGCCTGGCACTCTATTCACAATGCCACTTAGCTGCCCCTAGGCATTTTTGTACTTCACAATAAAGAGTAAATGTCTGGAAATTCACCATATAACATTTTTGTTATAACTGCTGTATCTATTCTCATAACTTCCTATTTCTCTACTTCTTATTTCCATTATAGCTGATATTTTCACTTTAAAATAGGTGGTAGACCTGACAATTTATACAAGCATTTGGATCCTGGTCTGCCACAATCCTCAGCAAACATTATTAATCCTTGGGATTTTTATCTTCAGTTATTAAAGAACAGTAACACCCAGAATTATGCAACAATCAATAGAAAATCACTTGCAATCTGAATCTCTTAACAGTCCTCCTTTTCTTTAGCAAATAATTTCTTGCTCTTTTCATCTAATGACTTATCTGAAGCCAAAGAGTATGTTGGTTTGGGAAGTAAAGACTGAGAGTCAGCAAGATAATTAAAAATGTTTATAAGGTATTGTTTACTTTTAGAATTTCCTTCAGTTCAAGTTTTGTATAGGAAACCAAGTACTTTCCATCAAGAAAGAGAAATACCTGGCAGATGTAGAAATCTCTGCTTATAGATGGCATTTTCCCACTGTATTGGCATTATACTGGGGTTACTAATAGTTTTGAAGGTTAGGGAAGATAGGAAAGAAAATGAGATAAAAGAGACACATCAGGGCAGCTAGGTGGTGCAGTGGATAGAGCACCAGCCCTGGACTCAGGAGGAGTAGAGTGCAAATTTGACCTCAGACACTTACTTAGTAGCTGTGTGACCCTGGACAAGTCACTTAATCCCAATTGCCTTAAAAAAAAAAAAGAGACAAGTGAGGGTTGTGTCTATAGTTTAAATACTGAATAGCACTCTCTTTCCCTTCCCTATCTGGAAAGTTGTTGAATTGTTTCAATAGTGTCTGACTCTTTGTGACCCCGTTTTGAGGTTTTCTTGGCAAAGATATTGGAATTATTTGCATTTCCTTCTCTAGCTCATTGTACAAATGAGGAACTGAGGCAAACAGGGTTAAGTGACTTGCCCAGGGTCACACAGCTAGTAAGTGTCAAAGATTACATTTGAACTCATGAAGATGAGTCTTTATAATTCCAAGTCCAGTGCTCTGTGCACTGTGTCGCTTAGCTACCCCTATCTAAGGGGTAGCAAATATAAACATGCTAGTTGATACTTTAATATGAGTATCAAAATCTCCCTTGGCAATGCTCAAATCTTGACCTTTGTCATGGTGGTTTTTTCAAAGCAGGAAATAAGTAATATAGGGAGGAGAAATTTAGGTAGGAATACACTTTTCTTGATTTTCTTCTCAAAAATCTATGTGGAAGGAAATGTGGAAAAGACAAATTCATAAATATAGTATCTGTTGATTAGAAAACAGGAAATTTCCAAAGGCAGAAAATTCCTTTGAATGTAGTTCTGCTTGCTCTAATATAATAAGAATATTTTTCTGTAGATGTTATTCTGGGAAAAAGTCCTCCAAAAATCTCGCTTTAGTTTTGCTTTAACTCTGATTTTTTTTCCCCTTTGTCAATTTATTTATTGAGCTTCCTAAATGAGATTCGTAGTAAGTAAAAAAAAAAAAAGAAAGAAAGAAAGAAAAAGAAAAAAAAAAAGATTCAGTCTAACTATTCACACAGGAAAAACCAAGTAGACCAAGAAATCTATTTTCCAGACTGCAATTGGAAGAACAGTCCAGAGAAATGGTATGCTGTACACATTTTGGACATAAAGTATAGATGGATAATGATTTAGTGACTCAGAATTCAAATGGAGGAGGAGAAAGAGCTGGATTGCATTTGGGAGACTGCACAGTGCTTTTAATGACCCCAAGCTTCTCCCTGGAAACAAAAGCCTAACTTTAAAAAAAAAACCCAATATTCTTCCATTAGAATTGTGTAGGAGAAACAGCATAAAATGTATTACCAATAAGGCATGGATGGAACCAGAAAAAAGGGTGAGTCAGTCATACAGCAAGACTGATGGATAGCCAATGAATATCCTGTTTGTTCTGCTAGAATACTCAAATGATTCAGAGATTTAGGGAAGAATCCTTAGCACATTGGGTGAGCACACTGGGGTGGATTTATGGGAGGACAAAGAGAAGAACCACCCAAGATCAGAAGGCATAGATGTGTTAAAACTTGTACCACTGGATGAAGGAAGCTCACATTGATGAGACATTAATAGCTCTGTGACTCTGGGCAAATCACTTAACATCTCTATGTCTTAGTTTTTAAAGCTGTAAAATGGAGATAATACTAACACTTACTTCCCAGGATTGTTGGGAGGATAAAATGAGGTATTATTTGCAAAGCACTTTGCAAACCTTAAAGTGCTATCTAAATGCTGGGTCCTGTTCTACCCAGCCATAGCTGCCTTTGTCCCTTCTCTTGCCTTTGCCCTTTTCCCTGCATATTTTTCTCTGACTGGGCATGACTTGATTTGTTGCATCCTTAGTCATCCTTTTATAGTCCTGATGCTGTGCATTTTTGGTGATTCTCTAAAATCCCATATATCCATTTCCTTTATTTTTGTCTTGAAGCATATAATGATATTCTAAACATAATTTAGGGCCAAATTGAGGAGGGGATAATTAACACATTGGATGATAGGGTTGGGAGCCAAAAAATATCCCCACAAGGAAAAATGATGGCCTAAAGTTAATAAGATAAAATTGGAGATCAATGTAAAGATGGATTCAAAAAATCAGCTTCATACATATGAGATTGGAGAGGGCAGAGCTTTACAGTAGTTCTTTTTTCCTGTCCTGTACTTCCTATTTTAAAAATATTTTTTTCCAATTACATGTAAAACAATTTACATTAAAATTTTTTTTGAGTTCCAAATTCTCTCCTTACTTTTCCTCCTTCCTCATTGACAAGACAAGCAATTTGCTAAAGATTATACATGTGCAGTCATGCAAAACATATATCCTCAGTCATGTTGTGAAAGAAAACAGACCAAAAAAACCCTCCAAACCATAAAAATAAAGACATTTTTTGAAAAGTAGGCTTCGATCTGCAGTCAGACTCCTTCAATTCTCTCTGTGGAGGTAGGTAGCATTTTCATCATATGTTCTTCAGAATTGTCTTGGATCTATTACTGAGAAAACTAAGTCATTCACAACTGATCATCACACAATATTGCTATTACTGCATACGGCATTCTTCTGGTTCTATTCACTTCACTTTGCATCAATTCATATAAGTCTTTACAGGTTTTTCTGAAGGTTTCCTGCTTATCATTTCTTATAGCACAATAGTGTTCCATCACAGGCATATACTACAACTTGTTCAGCCAGTTCCGAATTGGTGGGCATCCCCTCAATTTTCAATTCTTTGACATCATAAAAAAAGCTGCTATAAATATTTTTGTACTTATTTTTTTTCCTTTTTTAAAAAAATCTTTTTGTGATACAGACCTGGAAATAGTATTGCTGTGTCAAAGGGTATGCATAGTTTTATAGACCCTTGGGCATAGTTTCAAATTGCTCTCTAGAATGGTTGGATCAGTTCACAACTCTACCAACAGTGTATTAGTGTCCCAATTTTCCAACAACCCCTCCGACATTTTTACAGTAGTTCTTGTAAAACATAGCAAAAGTTTTTCTAGTATATTTTAAGTTTAATATGAGTCAGGAGTGTCTCATGGCAACCAAAAAACTCCCCCCTACCCCGCCCCAAATGAATTCAATTATAGATTGCCTTGAGAGAGGCATATAATCCAAAATGAAGGAGGTGCTAGTACCACTTCTACCATGCCCTGTTCAGAACACATCTGTGATATTATGTTTGGTTCTGAAATTTGCATTTTGGAAAAGACTGATAAACTGGAGGTCATTTAGAAGAGCAACTTCGATGGTAAGGTGCCTCCACCATACCATTGATGAGGTCTAGAGGTTAGGGTTCTGGCACCCCAAAATCATGATACCTGGGTCCTGCCCAAAAGAATTTGACCCAAGCCTTCCTGTAGCCAAAAACAAAGTTTATTGTAGATTCGCCATATTAGCTAGACTCTTAAGGAATCTGAGCATCTATGGGCTATTGGCTAGATTGTAAAAATCTGAGCATCTTAATGGAGACAAGATGGACCTTATATACAGAATGACTGTGGGAGAGTGGCCAAGTAGTCCATGAGGTAATAGAATTTCCAAGGGTGGGAAATGGAGCCTAGGTGGGGCCAAGGGTGGGAAATGGCCTGAGGCCACAGGGAGGCAAGACAATGGAGGGGAGATTGGGTGTAGCCACAATGAAAGACCAGTTGATGGGACTATAGCCACCAGAGATTTGGCCATTTGGGAAAGTACAGAGTCCATGAAGTAATAGAATTACCAAGGGTGGGAAATGGTCTGGGGCCAGAGTTTTTCCTTTCTGGGGCTCAGATTCCAACCCAATCACCATGTGAAGGTCATTTGAATGGATTGGCAATATAGAGCCTGGAGAAGAAAAAAAAAAACTTAACATGGGGATGGGGACATGTTAGCTATTTCAAGTATTTAAGAAACCGTCAAGGAGAAGTGGGAAATGACTTGGGCCCCTTAGACAGAATTAATGGTAATAGCTGGAAATTGCAGAGAGACAGAGTTGGGCTTGATGTTAGGAAACCTGATTCTACACTGAACCATGGACTCAAGTATTTTGGTGCTTTCTTGTACAGCAATGACAAAGATATTTTCAAGGTGAATTTAAAAGTTAAAATTTCTAGACCCTGAAACACTGAATTTATAGTTCTACTTGCCTCACCTCTCTAAAAACTTTTGGAGTTTATAAGCAGGCCAAGCCTATTTTAAGTTTAAGCACATAGTCCTTCCTTATCATGTAAATATGAAATTAAATGGTACATCTCTTTTATTGCCAGATCTGCCAATCAAGCTAAGCCACTAGTCAATCAGGTAGGAATCAATGATGTTTAAAGTAGATGAAAAAAAATGATCAAAACAGTTTGACTGTCAGCATGGCTGAATCTTTTGTTTTTAATATAAATACTTTTGGACATAAAAGTTTGCAAAATGCTTTAAATATGTTTTCTTGTTTGTTCCTCAAAATGCCCACTGAGGTTGGTGCTATTACTGTCCCCATTTACTAAGGTTCAGAATACTGATATAATATGATGTAGTCGATAACATGTTTCTGCAATAAGTAAGTCTCAAATGGTTTAAATCAGGAATAAGATCTAAAAGTATTCAAAGGCTCATGAGATTAGACAGAAGCCTTATACATGTGTCATGATCCTTAAAGGATAATAATAATAGTCAGCATTTATATGGTGCTTTAAAGTTTGTATTTTACATATGCGATCTCTTATGATCCTTACAACAACCCTGTGAGGTAGGTACTACTGTTATCCTCTTTTTACAGATGAATTAACTGAGGCTGAGGGAGGTTAAATGACTCTATCCTCCATACAACAACCAAATTAATTTTTCTAATTTAGATGGTTCACTGTTACTCCCTGGCTCAAAAATCTTCAGTAGCTCTCTTTTGCCTCAAGGACAAAATACAAGAATCCCATATTGGTATTTAAAGCTCAATTAATGTAAAGATAATCTGGCTCCATCCTTTCTTTCCAGACATTTCATTTCATTTCTCCTTCATGCATTCAGTGTTGCAGCCTACTTATTTCCAAAATTAAATATGCTATTTCCCACCTCTGTTCCTTTGCACAGGTTGTCCTATGTGTTGGAATGCTCTCTATGCTCACCCTTGCCTCTTACAGTTTCTTTCAAGGATCAACTCCCATACCGACCCTGGAAGAAGCCTTTCTTAACTGCCCTTAACACAGTTATTAGTGTTTTCTCCCTCCTCAAATTGTACTGCAATGATCTGTGTAAATATTGTATTCTTCAATTAGAATGTAAACATCTTGAGGGCAGGGACTATATTTTATTTTGTTTTTATGTCCCCAGGACTTAGCTCAGTGCTTTGTCCATAGTAGTTATTTAATAAATGTTGAATTGAATTTAGTTTCTACATCAAATTCCTTTCTCCATCAATGACAGATAATCCTTTATATTTCAAGTCTAAAATCACCCAATTTGCTTCAAAAGGAGGAAGGGATGGCATTCAATAAAACAAAGGTGGGAAAAGCAGCTGTTCTAGACCAAATATAACCAGAGAAGTTGTGTGTTATAAGCAACACAATTTTGAGAGCATGGAATGATCTAGTTAGCCCCAATATATTTGAAACAGGGGAGGATACCAAAATTTTGGGGAAAAAAATCAGACCTTAGTGTTATAAAAAGGCAATCAAGAAAGTCTAAGTAATTCTTGACCTATATACCCTACCTTTCTCAATAACTGTAATAACTTTATGAGACTAATCTACACTAATCTACTAATCCAGTGAGTACAGTTATCCCTTCCACATCTCAGGGATGAGGGCCGTGGCGCCCCTGCAATCTGGAAAATCCAAGTAAAAGTTTTGGCCCTCCTTTCATACCAGAGAAGAAATCTGAATTTTTTTTTTCTATTTCTTTTATGGGGTGTTTACAGTACCTTATTGTAAAATTTGGATTAAGTATTTCGTCACAGGCTCTGTGTCATCTGCTGGCCTTCATATGTCGTCTGCATCTCCTGTGAAACTCCCATCCCTCCCCAAATTCCCATTTAACTTCTTATGCCTACTCGTGATATATTGAAACTGTAATGGGGAAAGTCTAGATGTGGAAGGGATACTGTACATACATGCTTGTTTGCATATGGTGGGCACTTAATAAATGCTTGCTTAATTTATTAAGAAGAAAAGAAATTTCAAGCTTTGGAGTCATAACACCTGTGTTCAAATCCCAGCTCTAGAACTTAGACAAGTCACTTAAATTCTCTGGGTTTTACTTTTGTCATCTACAAAGTGAAAAGGTTGGTTGGGCTAGATGACCTCTAAGTTCCCTTTAAGCTTAAAATCTATTATCCTAAGGCTCACGATTCTCTGAACACATTTTACATTCATACATTGACTGAAAAGTGCTGAGAAGACAAGATTCCACTGTATTTATTGTTTGTTGATTATGTTTGATTTGGTAGAATAAAATGTTTCTTTAAAGGCTTTCTGCCAAAAAAGGGTCTCCCAGGCATATTTGGGGGAGGAGAATTTGATTGCTTTTAACTTAATTGACAAAATCATGAGATGGGATAGTGATGTGGTCATAAGGAATTATCATCTAGTGACCCCTTTATGATTTATGATTGAGTCAGAAGGGACAATGTGGCTGTCTGGGATGAAAATTAGCCATACCCCTGGGTTTAAATAACTAAGCCATGGATATAACCCATGGATTGAGTATTTAAAATTTGGAGACTATCAAAGGAGAAGGCAGGAGTTGGGAAAGAATCCAGCTCTTTATTTCTTTAGAGGAATAAGGGATTTTCTCTCTTCTCCACATACAACACCCCCTCTCCCCCTGCCTTCTCCACTGACTATGGTGTCTAGTGGAGGAAATAGTGGTCCAAAAGGAGACACCTCATCCATTAACTGGAGAATCCATTTCAGAGAGTTTTAGATGCAGTTGAGGAAGCAGAGACAGATTCCAGAAAAAAAACAGATACTGAGAGTCAGCCATGAAGGCTGGAAACAGCATCAAGAAGCAGGATCTTTGGCAGCAAAGAAGAGAGCTGGCTATGGACATAAGAGTAAGCTTGCCCTGAAAAGGGAAAGTTGATCTTCAGAGAGTAAAAGACCTTGGGAGGTCCAGCTGAGCAACCTGCCAAACAGAGATATTTTGCTGAAGGGAAGAGCTTTTGAAGAGTCCCCTAGCAAAAAACATTGAAACAGTTCCAGATGTATGGTTTGCTTTGGCCACATCTATTCTCTACATGTGTATCTCACTATAATTGCATTCTGTTTAGTTTATGCCCACTCTTTTTATGGACACTGTGTGTATTTGTGAGATATTATGTCTCAGGTCATTGGGGAAAATGTCTTATAGCTAATGTTTATTATGCCATCTTAGTGTATTTTTTTTTCCTAAGAACTGATCATGTATGGCTAATATGTTTTTCATGATTTTACACATATAATGGGTATCGTTTTGCTTACTTTTTTAATGGATGGGGGAAGGGCTGGAGGGAAGGAATTTGGAACTCAAAAAATAAATATTAAAAAATAAACACAATTTAAAAACAATTTCAGAAAGAACTTATCATGTGTGCTAAGTGACTCTTAATGAAAAATATATTGGGTGGGTCTTGTGAGCCATAGTCTTAGGACCCTGGACTGATAGGGTAACACTAAAAACTGAGAGTAGCAGCCTCCCTCTGGTTACTCCATTTGTAAGTCCAGTTTGGGGAGAACACTTGTACCACAGGGAGAGTGCTACTTTGTAGAGTTTTAATCTATGATAAATATTTTGTCCCTTTTCAAGTACCTATTGGAAAAATCCTTTATCCAGAAATCTCTTTCTTAAATTCTCTAATATGGCAGGGATCCCCTAAGGAAGTAGTTTAACTTCTTTGTTTGTTTTAGACAATAATTGGACAATCAGCTTTCTGATGTGTTTCCTTTACAAGCCAGACCAGTTTCTTTGAGCTGTTTTTTGGTTGAATGCTTATGTACTTATCAGTCTATTGTGTTACTATCCCCATTATGGATTTATATGAGCATTATAGATGTTGTATACCTAGAATACTATTGTAGAGGGAGGAGAAATACACACTCTAGACGGACATGAATGCAGAGACAATCACTTAATACTGGAAGTAGCTTCAAGGATCATGAACCTTGGCAGCTGTCTATGAATTCAAGGGAGAACCAGCCTTGTCAGTCAAAAATTTAGCTTTGTGAGGATTCCACTAGGAGGGAAAGAACTCTGAGGCACTGTAGTAGCCTTGGCCACATGTATTCCTTACACACCTACCTAACTACCATTGTACACTAAATATTTCCTATGGGCACTGAATGTACTTACATGCAAACGTATTCCAGATTTATAGAAGGAAGGTTTTGTAGCTATTTGTATATTGGCCAATTATTAAGAGGAAACCACCCAGTGGGGGCTCAAGAACTATAGAAATAGAAGTGCAGACCCATAGGGTATCACTAGAACACAGGGTAGCAACTGCTTGCTGTGGATCCAGCCTACCGGTGGAAGTACAAGTTGGAGGGAGTAGGCATAGAAAAAAGTTATAGTGATAAGAAGAAAGACATAAGTATGGGGTATCCCTAAACTTAAGGCAAAAAAAGAGATTATCTAGTAGAATCATCCCTTCTTCTTAAGTTTATTGGATTGTTGGTGATCAAGATTGGAGTAGATGGTTTTGCTATTCTTGCTAAAATCATCCTGGTTCTTTTCCCCTCTTTCCATTTACTTGAAACTCTGTGAATGTTGTTCATGTGTTTATTGAATAAGTCAAAATTGCAGTTGGCAAATTGAGTACTTGGGAGGAGTTGCACAGAGCTTTGATCTTTTAGAAATTTTCTTGTATTCAATAGGGAACAAGACCCATGCTGTACAAATGTACTGTGTATATTGCAGATTTGATCTACTTTTGGCACATATTTAAGCTTAAAAAAATTCAAAACAAAAACAAAAACAACCCACAGGTATGTTTTTAATCAACAATGCTACCTTTCTTAAAGATTATCATTCCCAATTCTGATGCAAAAAGAAGTAACAGAAGATGATAGATAGCTAGATGGATTGCCCTAATACTGTTTCATCAGTAAGCGTATCTTTAATAGACATTCTGTTTTTGAACTGGATTTAGAATGGAATAAGAGGAGGAGAGTGGGATGAATTGCATCTGGGAAACCACATAGCGCTTTTAGTGACTCCAAAATTCTCCCTATAATGAAGGCTCATCTTTTTAGCACTAATAATATTTTGGTGATGCTGTATGTCTATAAGCATGGAATACCAGTCTACAAAGAATGAAAGTTTCAGGTCACCCAAAGGGCAATGGGCAGGGGCATGGTGGCTAGGTGTGGGCTGCAAGACATTACCAATGAAGAACTCTTCAAGATGAATGGTATACATCAGAGTGATATGTGATCAGAGAAAGAGCTAAGCTGGTCACTTAGCAAGAGTGAGTGAGAATAGATAGCCTGGATCAAATATGCCATTGGATTCCATACAATAGCAAAAGAGCTAGAGAAAGTTTCCCTTATATGTTTTGGATGGGTGTCCTGAGGAGTACTTACAGGAGAATATGGATAAGAGCTACACAGATTAAAAAAGTGTGCGTGAATTGTCATCAGCATGGTTGAAAGAAGTACTCATATCCATTAAATCCAAGATTTATTGAAGCATTGGACCGCATTGGCATAAGGTTGAAGGTGTAGCATATATGCATTCAGCAGACACTTATAAAATGTCTGTTATGGGCAGAATATTAAGGATTGACACTAGGTATGAAGTAAACTTCAGTTAAAAAAATAATAGTCCCTGACCTTATGGATCTTACAGTACGGTAGGGAGATATGACACAGTAGCATCCCAGTATAAACACATAATCCTATTGTTTTTCCTTATGAGTAAGCTCAGATCCCAACTCAATGTGACCCCCTTTAGATTTCAAGTCCCAAGATCCTTAAAGCCTAGTTCTCTGAGTGGGGAAGACCACTGGCTTATTTCTCACATTCTTTAGATCCTTTAGCTATCTTTAGAAAAGCTAGAGATGGTTGTGAAATTGATGCAACTGTTGTGTTTTTGTGCTTGACACCTTAACAATATTTCTTTTTTTTCTCCTCTCAATATAGTTGCGTCTTCCTTTCTCCTTAGCAAATACTTTTCATTCTAGAGAAATCATTCTGGTTTTTTGAAAATTAACTATTTCACTATCATTTAGTTAGAAAATGCAACGCCTCATGACTTCTAAGTGGTATGGAGGTTACTTTGTAGAAGTAGTATATGGGAATAACTCAGTCAATGGCTCTATGATCTGGAGATAAGACATACTTCACAAACAATTGGAACTCAGTAGGCTAGGTCAGCATGATGGTGAAGCTATTAATCAATGGAGTGATGAAAATGGTCAGATTAGTTCTTTGGTGGAGTGTAGTTTAAAACCAGTGGTTGTTGACCTGGATTTTTCATTTTTCAGCTCTGCATTGTTCTGGCATAGGTATAACTACTGGTAAATGAATAAAATCAAGCTGGAGTATATAAGACTAATGAATTGATCACAGTCCTTCTTTGCTATAGCCACTATCTGTTGCCAAGAGGGATTGTGCTAATGAAAAATGTTTTTCATAGCATTAAGAATTGCAGAAATCCTTAATATACCACTCTGGATAAAAATCAAGCCAAAGCTTTCATTGAGTACTTTACAACTCAAGATTCCATGATTGGCTATTTTTGTCCCCACTAACCTGCTTCTAGTTATCAAGTTTCTGTTTTCTTTTGTTGTTTTTCATTACTTAGAATCAGGTTAGAAGCTATCATGGGGTCAATGAATCTGACCTTAAACCCAATATAGAGATCTCTTCCATAATATACCTGAAAAACCAGCATTTACCCTCTGCTTGAAGAGCTCAAGTGTGGGCAACTCACCACTTTATGAGGTAGTTCATTTCTTCTTTTGGACACTTCTGATTATAAGTAAGTTTTTTTGTTTGCTTGTTTGCTTGTTTGTTTGCTTTGAAATTGAGTGAAAATTTATACAGGTATCAAACATCACTGGAGGATTTGAAGCCAGGACCTCTCATTGGTCCTAGTGCTTCTTTCTAGAGCTGTACAAAAGAAAATCTAATCCTTTCCCCAGGTGTTACTCCTTTAAATACATGACGACAACTACATCTCCCCTGACTCATGTTTGCTCCAAGTTAATGTCTTTAGTTCCTTCACATGGCATTGAATCTTCTCACTATTCTAGTCCTTCCTCTATGGATTTACTGCAAGTTTGTTGCTATTCTTTTAAAATGAGTAACTGAGAAGTGAATATAATGCTCCAGATGTATCGTGATGAATGGAAAGCAAAATGAGAGAAGTACCCCCCTCTTCGTTTTGCATACTATTATTAATCTAGCATAAGAACAAAGTTATTTTTTGGTTGTCATGTCATACTTTTGACTCATATTGAACTTGCAGTCTACTAAAACCCCTAAGTATTCTTTGTTGGAACTATCAATCAAACAATAAGTATATGTTAAGTGCCTGGTGGTTAAGTGGATAGAGTGCCTGACCTGGAGTCAGGAAAACTCCACTTCTTGAATTTAAATCTGGCCTCAGACACTTACTAACTGTATGACCCCGGGCAAGTCATTTAACCTTGTTTGCCTCAGTTTCCTCATCTGTAAAATGAGCTGGAGAAGAAAATAGTGAACCACGCTAAAAAAATCCCTTACAAGGGATACAAAGAGTCGAACATGACAGAACAACTAAACAATAAAAACAACGATGTACAGCATGCTTATGTTTACCTAGAAGTGAGCAAAGTAGGAGTTTAGTAATTATACTCTGTTATTTCCTGAGAATATGCCATTTTCTTGTTCTAATAATTAATCGCAGAATCACAGAACTGCAAAATCTCAGCATTGGATGGACCTCTGAGGCTGTCTAGCACATGTATGACCAAGTTGTCTTCTAACCTATGCATGAAGACCTCCAATGACTGAGGATAAAGGTATTAGATAGGAAAACAACATGGAAACCTTCAATACCAACTTTCTGGCCTGGCTGTCTACAAAGACTGAAGCCAAGTAAGTGTGCACGGGCAGAAAATACTTCCTATTAACTGTCTATTTTAGATTCGTGTCCGAAAGTTCTAAGTCTTCCGTGAAGCACTCTAAGATTGACTGAGTCATCCCCAAAGTACATGCAACAAAAACAATTATCTTGGCTTTAATGGACCCTTTGAAGTGTTTTTTGTTCCTTGTTGTAAATGATTTTCTTTGAAACTCCTGACTTCTTGTGGTAACCCCTTTCAGTTTGGCAAGTTTAATTGGGAAGAAGTGTTTTTCCTATATGAAGCTGAAATCTCTGTGTGGCAGGGAGGGAATGAAGGGAGCAGGGAAGGGACCGCTAAAAGAGACTTTCTTTATTGTTCTTAGAAATTTTGCCAGCCTCAGTTTATTCCAGGCTCCTTAGGATCATGTTGAGAGCTGGAGGGGTCATTAAAGGCTAGTGAGTCCAACTCAGTCATTTCACAGATGAGAGATGCCAAACTTGCCCAGAGTCAAACAGATACAAAGTAATAAAGCAGGGATTCAAAACCTTTGCTTACTAGCTCCCAATCCAGGACACTTTCTGCTGTACCATACCGTAAGCGCCAGAGTTGAGATCTGAACCCAGGTCCACTGGCTCCCAGATGCAGTGATTAGTCCACTGCACTATTTAGGGAAAAGGAGCTATCAATCCACTTCTAATTTTCTGTTTCTGTGCCACTAACCTACCTGCCCTCCCTTTCCAACTGACCAATCATAGTGTTCCTAGAATGCAGACTATTATTTAACAAACCAGAAGGCAAATCTTATGTAAAAAAAAATTATATAAAACATCTCAAAGTCAAATGCAAATAACCTGGATCATCCATTGTTTTGTGAGCTCCCTGCCCCATCACTTCCTTCCTCTAAGGCAGTTGACTGGGGAGTATAATGTGCACCAGTGGTGATTTATGATATTTTCCCCCTTAAAGGACTGGCAATGAGGGAGGCATAAGCAGAATAATGAAAAAAATGAATGTTCCATCTCTAGAAGTCTATCACACTGGGCTCTTTGCTACAGTTAGCTGCAGGAGGCAGAAACTGAGTAGGCGGCATTTGACAAGGTCCTTGAGTGTATGGCATTGAATCTGTGGGCAGTTTTCTTACCCTGTCTATGGATAGTCACATATATTCATAGGAAACCAGCTCTCAGTAAGTGAAAAAGGGCTGTTATTATTTTGTGTTCATCACAAGAGGGATTCTTTTGTGTACTAACTCCTGGTCTGACGGGGCAAAACTGTTATTTTCCCAAAGCCACTGGAGGGTGAGTGGCAGAATATTGCCCCCCTAAAATGTACTCGGTGAAAATATTCATTTTTGCTTTGTGAGTGAAAACTTTGTGGACTTTTTTGACTGAGTCCAGGTTGATTGTTAAAGGGAGTAGTCCAAAGCCAGGCCTGCATATTTTTAGACTAGCTTGGAATCTTATATTGTCCTTGGAGACTGTGCATGAGCAGTATGACTGAGGGGTAAAGCTCTCCAGGGAAGACATTTTATTTCACTTGTAGAAGGATGGGAAGGAGGGTTATGCCCTGGTTCTTTTCAGATGCTAGAATTATCCTTGCCAAAATGTAGTTTCCCTAGCAACAAGAGATAGGAGAAAACGCTCATAAATTTTTTCCCACCTACTCCCTCTCTCTCTCTCTCTCTCTCTCTCTCTCTCTCTCTCTTTTAATGCAGTGAAGCAGATGGTTTGGATAATGCAGGTATTACAGATTCTAATTTACTCAGTGTCGATTCAAGGAGCATAAATATTGAAGTGCTTCCCCTCTACAGTTTGCAAAACTACAGCATGACAACGATTTCAAAGCCAATTGCTTTCCAAAGTTCCAGGTCTCCATATCAATAATCCGAACCAACAGGATGTTGGCAAAGGAGATAGCATCTGAAGGCCCTAGTCCCTTGGCATATAGAAAGGAGATAGGCAATGGGGAAAAAAAGCAGGCTCTGTTGTGTGATAAAAGATAAAAGGATGCATTGCTGTCAGAGAGATAGCTAGAATAAAAGCAAGTATTCAGAGATGTGTGAACCACTGGGTAGCAGAAAAAAATTCCTTTTTTAGAAAAAAAATCCATTCATTCTATGTGGCCATACAACTTAGTGTTAGCAAAGATAGCTTTGTCTTCAAGGGGTGTAGGTTACTGAGGTTTTATTTGCATGTACAAACTGGTTTAATTGTTTTTTCCATGACTGACTTGACTATAGGTATAGTCTTTTTGTTGTTTTATGTTTCTTTTCTTTATAGCTGATGGTACTTCTGTATGCAAGAAAATGTTACTGAAAAGATAAACAAAGCTAGGTAACCTTGAATCTTGTGTAGAAAGAGTGAATGTATAATTTTTGCTAATTGACAGAATAAACTTGGAAAAGCTTTGTTCCCCTCTTCAGATTTAATTATTTAAAATGGCTTGTGTTTATACAAAGTAGGTTCTTTTTTGTTTAACATTTCTAGAGTCTATCACTTTAGTGCATAAGGTGATTTTATAAACTCAAAATGCAAAAATGCAGCTTTTTAAAGAAAAAAAGTTGAGTTCTGAAAATCTGGGTATTTAGTTTAGAGATTCTCATATTCACAACACTTACCCTCCAGTGGAACATCCTTCTGAGTCATTTTTCTGAACTGTTGTGTGACATAATTAGTTATAGTCAATGGCTTTTCTTTTTCCTGTCTATCTAGGAAAGTCATATGCCTAAAGTGGAGTGAATCCTTCATTGATCATAGAAAAATCATATAAATAACAGCATGGTGTAGCAGAAATAACACTGGTTCTAGAAGCAGAGGACCTGGGTTTAACCCCACACCCCTTGTCCTCTCACCCTCTCCACTTTGTCACTCTTACGGCATAACTTGTATAACCTTGAACACAAGTAATTTAAACTCCCTGGGCCTCAGTTTCCTCATCTGTCAAAGGATGAGATTAGACTAGATAGTCCCTGTGGTCACTTCCAGTTTTATATCTATGTATCATCCCTACTGAAAAATAGAATATCCTAGTAGGAGGGTCCAGTATCATCCACTTTCAGCTAAGAACATGGATTTTATTGTTCCTGGATAAAGTTCAGCAATATTATGTGAATACAAAATATTCTAGGAAGCCCAGCAACAGTAAATGTTTCCAAACACATTTCAGAGGTGAATGATGGCTCCCTATTCATTTTCTCAGCTTAACAAGCAACTTTAGACCATGCTCCTAGTCTCGGGCCTTATTCTCATCCTTATAATTGTGTAGAGATTTTATTTCATTGTGGAGAGATGCTACTCAGCTTTGGATGCTCAATAAATCTATGAATTTTTTTTTTTTAACATTGAGATGTTGAATCAAACTTAGGGGTGACCTCAAGTCCTATTAATTGCAGGAGACCCTGGGGTTTCTGCACCACACGAACTGTCATTTATTTTTGATTTTATGTGTGCATTATTTATCAGGCAGATGATTAAACTAGATGAATAAGATAGAAGAATAAATCCTATAAATGAAATTAGATAGGGACACTGGAGAGCCAGCATCAGAGAAAGCTTTTGGGGAGAGGCTATGTATTTTCCTAAATGATCAATTTACTTTATTCTACTCAGAGAAGTGAGATTCGGGACTGAAGGTATATGAATTCAGTTCAGTTCTTAATGGCCAATGATAAGAAAGGTATGGTTGAGGGCACTCAGATTCCTTTTTGGAAACCCCTTTAATTAATAGCTGATGGATGATTGCTTTTTTCTCTGTAGGTAAATTAATGGCTCAAAAATGCAATTTCTATTTTAAGTCTCAATTTGGGCATATTAATGTAATAATATTCCTGATGTGGGACTGGCTGGATTTGTAAGCATAGTTCATTCTTTACTGCTCCCAGGCATATTATGATTTAAGATATATAATTTGGCAGGATGAGAGAACAAATACAAAATGCCTGTAAAACATATCTTTATCATGTGATCCAAAATATTTGTTAACCACCTTCTCCTTACTCTCTCTTGTCTTCTGTGATACAAATCTTTCTTGGTTGGTTTTCTACCCCTCTGACCCATTGGTCTCTTTCATCATCATCTCTCAATAAGTGAGGGAAACACCTAAAGCTCTGTACTGGACCCTTCTTTCTTTTCTCACTTTACATTCTTTTCCTTAGAGATCTCTCTCTTGTCAATCAACTCCCATGAGTTAAACTAGGATCTCTATGAAGATGACTACAAAATCTAGTGATCCAGCTCTTATTTTTTCCCCTTGAATATTATTTCATTGCTACCTGCTGAACATTTGCACTTATATATGTTGTATCAAACTCAACATATCCAAAACAGAACTCCTATCTCCCTCCAAATTCATCTTTCCAGTCTTCCCCATTTCTGTTGATGGTGCTACCATCCTTTCAGTCACTCAGGTTAGTAAACTTTGAGTCATCCCTAACTCTTTAAAAAATTATCAGCTATTGCATATTTAAAAAATATTTTCTATCGTATTGTGACTTTAATCATCATAAAAATTTTCATTATGCAAGTATAGTAGTCTTTTATAAGAATTTGAACTTTTTGTTATTTAATTTTATTATTAATTTTGTTTTTAAGATGTATATTACACACACACACACACACACACACACACACACACATACACGGTAAATTAGATCTAACAAGGTAGTGACAAAATTGTTCCATATGGATCCCTCTCCCACTAGATCCCTGTCTGGTTTGTTGCCGAGTACTGTTGGGCCATACTGTCTCTTACTTTTGTCCATTTTTTTCATTCATATAGTCCTTGCATTAATACAGGCCCTTATCAACTCTTGCCTGGACTTACTGCCATAGTTTCCAATTGCTTTTCCTGCCTCTTGTTTCTCCCATCTACAATCCATTCTCTATACACTGATATTCCTAAAACATGTATCTGACCCTGTCCCCCTCTCCTTGACCTCTGCCTGAAAATTTTTCAGAGTTTCTCTATTGTTTCTAGAATAAAATACACAAAAATTCTCAGCCTGGCATTTAAAGTCCTTCGAAATCTGATTCTCACCAACCTTTTCAATCTTATTTTATATTATTCCCCTTCAAGTTTTTCTATCCCAGTCAGACTTGCCTGCTGTCCCTTTTACATGCTATCTTCTTTCTTGTCTCCATGTACTAGCGGTCCCCCGAGCCTAGAATGTCCTCTTTTCTCACATCTGCCTCATAGAATCTCTAGTTTCCTTCAAAGCTCTCTCCAGGTGCCAATTTACATGAAACTTTTCCTGATCCTATCCAATTATTAGCACTCTTTTTTGTGTGTGTATATATATATATATATATATATATATATATATATTTCGCATTTACTTGCTTGTATACATGCTCTGTCTCCTTAGTACAATGTAAGCTTTTGAGGCCTTTACCTTTTTCATTCTTGTCTTTGTATCCTTAGCTTCAAGCACAGTGCCTCACTTACAATGTAGGCACTTTATACTTCTTCTTCCATGCAAGTCTTTTTTACTGATATGCTGTAACCTACTTAAACCCACTGTGCATCTCCCATTGGGGTAATGATGAATTTTGATTCATTTGAGATAATGATATTCCATGGTTCCTAGACAAATAATACCACCAGTTGAATATTGGGATTAAAACGATGGGCTTTGGCAACAGACAGCAGCTTTGGAATCATTGAAAACACAGTGAAATTTCCCAATTGTAAACCAGGCTAGTCTACTCCTCCTTTTCAACCCAGGGCTTTGTTCTTTTTTCATCTGCAGTGTCTATCCAAGATACTGGTAAATTAACTCAATGGACTATGTACTTTACTACATGTTATAATCTCAGCAGTACGCATTTTTCATAAGCTTGGTTTTTCCTGGGTGGGTTGCTAGTTCAGTCTCTTTTGAATTGCTAAGTGGCGGATGAGACTATTTTTGGAGATTGATGTAATTAGCACAGATTCACCTGTAAATATAGACTTGTAAATATAAGGATGGAGAATCTCATCACCTTAAAGTAGCACTTCCATATAGACTCTTGGCAGGGTGTCCGCCAAATGGAGTATGGGTAGTAATTATTTTGGAAATGTTATTATTATTTGGATAGATCTATGATGTCATTAATATAGATATTCCCATACTTGGGGGTCATCTTGGTGTATTGGAAAGAGCATTGGCCTTGCAGTCAGAAGACCTGGGATAAAATCCTGCCTCTATTACTTATTACCTGTGTAACTTTGGACAAGTCATTTAATCTCTCTAGGGCAAGATTAGATGACCATTACCACCTGGCCATTTCAACACCTTGCTAACTTTCTCTCCATCCCAACCTGCATTTGACCCTAGGTACTGCCCCTGGGATGCCAGGCTCAATAGGTGAGCTTTTTCTTTATCTGGCCCTGAAACCACAGCCACCTCTATACCATGCTATCTCTATTCTCTGACTTTTATTTCCATTTCCCTCAGCCTGAACTTTGGACTTTGCCCCTGGGATGCTGGGCTCTGACAGATGATTATTTGCTTAATTTTGCCTGGAACCAAGTCTCCATACTACTCTCTGGATATCTCCACACCATACCAGCATGTTATCAGTTCCTCTCTATGTGTTCTCCTCCCACATTAGAACATAAACTCCTTGGGGGCAAGGACTGTCTAGCTTGCTTGTAATTATATCTCTAGTTCTTAGCAGTTAGCACCTAGTAAAGTCTTAGTACCTAGCACATAGTAAATGCTTAATAAATGTTCTCTCTCTCCCTCTCTCTTTCTTTTTCTCTCTCTCTTCCTTCTGTCTCTTCTTCATCTCCCTCTCTCCTTTCCCCGCTCTCTGTCTTCCCTCTCCCTCTCTTTCCTCCCCCCTCTTCTTTTCTCATCCTCCCCCCCCCACGCCCATTGCTCTATTGATGTGGTGATGGACCTAATATTCTGGAGGCCCTCTTCTATCTATTTACATTTTGAGGGCACTAATGAAACACTTAAACTATCCATTTGTTATCCTTCACTCATGCCACATGACTTCCACATCTCCTTTTCCAATTATGCAGATATCTCCCTTCTTGAACATAGCTCATTACTGGAAATATTCTGCAGTACTTGTGCTCACCCTACATCTATCCATTGATCTTTTAGTTACCTGTAACCTTAATTCCACAAAGATCGGCACCCCAAAATTCACAACCATAAACGATCATCAGGGAGAATGTTTGTGCTGAAAAGATGGGCTTTTGCATCAAGGAGTAACTGAGTATCATTCAGAACCCTGCAGTTTTCTAAATGCAATCCACCTCACTCTCTTCTTTCTATTTTATTCAATCTAATTGACTGTCTATCAGTAGTACCTTTCCTCAGGTATGTACTGATTGATCTACTTAGTTATATGAATTGGCTACCCAACTGTATAACTAGACAATAGACATTTTTATCCATTTAGCTTTTCTCCCTGTATAGACGGTTAAGCTGTTCTTTTTTTTTTTTTTTTAAATAATGGTTCTCATTAAGGAGGTTCTATAATGTTCTGGGGATTTATTGATCAGCACAAAATCATTTGCAAACAGGGACCTCCTTTCTCCAAGCAATCTGTCTTCTATCTGAACTTTGAACAAGACATACTCCACAATAGTGGTAAACATCTTTGGCAAGATCACATCTCCCTGTTTTAATCCTTATTTGAAATTAATAATCATAGTACCATTCAGCAGAATCATTTGTGTAGTTGTATACAACAAGGAAATCTTTTATGTTCTTATACATGTGGCTATTATGGGAAAATCTAAAACAACCTTGTATTCCGACAATGTCTGTGTGAAGAAAGTACATCTGTGATGACCCATGTGAAGGAATCTCTCCATTTGCAGATTGGTATATTTCTCTGGAAGTGGTCAGACTGACTCTAAGCAATTTGTGAAATGATTTAGGACCATTCAACACCATTGGGACTCTTAGCTCTGATCTGTGATAAATAGAATGAAAAAAAAAAAAACTTTTGCAAGTGGGAAGTATCTTATCTATCCATTCCTGCTTTTCAAATTCATCAAAAACAACTATTCTCAAAGCTTGAAAATCTAAGTACATTCATCTTAAAAATGCATTTTGTTTATATGAAGTCAGAGATAACTCGATACTTATATTGTAAATAGACCCTTTTCAAACTATGTTGACATGTCAGCTGGTATCCTCAAATAGCTTTCCCTATTTTAGCAAGACTGTTTTAGTTGTATCTATATTGACCTTTTTTAAAAAGATAGGGATATTAACATCAAATTATGGAATCTCAGATTTGAAAGGGCTCTCAAAGTTCATCTAGTCCAACTCTTACAACACAAGTAGTAGTTCAGGCTCAAACATGCTAACTGATGGGAACTTCCTGTCTAATTAGATAATTAATTACATTTTTACACAGCTAAAATGGCTTGAGACTTCTTTCTTCCTTAATTGCCTAGAGAATCCTAGAACATAAAGACCTGATATGTTGCTCCTTCAATTAAGGAACCACTTAGAAGAAGAGAAAGCTCATGACACCTGGGCATCAGCAGAATCTTTTTTACTCTTCTCCCCTTAAGCCAGAAACCTGTATCACAGAGTCCCAAGTACCTGCTCTTTTAATTAAAGACCTAGCAGACCCGGATCAGAAGCCTTTAGGCAGCACACCCACCAAAGCAAAAACATTCTAAATTCTGTCTTTAGCTCCGGGAAGAATTAACTGTGCAAATCCTTTTTTGGTTAAGTTCAGCATTGTTCTTGTTCTCTAATTCCAGTCATCAAGCCTCCTTACCTAAGATGCACATCATTCCTGTGTTGCCTTCCTTTGAATACTCATCCCTATTTTGAGCATCTTTACTAGATATATCTAGGCTTGTCCTTATACAATTCTGTTATGTTCTTCAGAAACCCAAATCCCTTTATTGTCAATAAGCTCCCTTATTTTCTTGAACTTTTCAACCATCATTTCTTCTATCTCCTTGTTTTAATTTAAACTCGCTTATGCTTTGAGGGCATCCTCTCCTGTGTAACCATCTCCACTGCTGTCCAGTCTTTCTCCCATTCTCTGTGCTTATAGGACCCAGGAAGAAAGGCTCTCCAGTGACTCTTCCAGACTGTTTCTAAACCAGTGCCACTTAATGATGTTTCCTTACTTGATAGATGTGTAGTTTCCTTGTACCACACTGTCCTCATCCTTCTTATTGCTGTTATCTAAGATAATTTGTATGGCTATTCCCTAATTAATGGAGACCCATTTTCTTTCTAATTCTTTGCTACCACAGAGTGTTGCAATAAATATATTTTGGCATATTTTAAATTTTTTTTAATCTTTCAGGTATATGCCTAGTAATGAGGTCATAAGATATGAACAGTTCAATCATTTTGCTTTCATCATTCCAAACTGATATCCATAAGAACTGGACTAATTAACAGTTCCAACAGTGATTGTTGTTCCTGTCTTCCCACAGCCCTTACAGCATTGATTGCTTTGCTTTTTTTTTTTTTAATCTTTGCCAATATACCTAATGCTAGGTGAAATCTCAGAGGGATTTTCATTATTGAATTTTTCTTATGACTAGTGATTTGAAGCATGTTTTAATGTGGTCATTTATAGATTTCAGTTGTTCTTTTGAAAACTTAAAAAAATCTTTTGACCAACTGTCTATTAGAGAATGGCTGTTGGTGCTATATATTTGTGGCAATTTCATGTATATTTTGGGTTTCAGATAAATATCTGTAAATATTTCCCTCCTCCATAGTTTCTCTTCTAATTCTTTGTTGATTTTATCTGTGCAAAAGAACTTTCATTTTCAATAGTTTAAATGGTCAAAATATAGCTAGATTCTGCCAGACTACTTTCTACTTTTACTTTTGTTAGTTCTAATAGTTGAGATCTTTGGGTTTATCAAACACTAGGCTACTACACTCAGTTGCTTCTGTATATTGTGTACTTACTCTGTTCTACGCATCAGCTTCTGGATTTCTTACCCAGTAACAAATTTGAGATAGTTTAAGATCTGATACTGCTAGGTCCCTTTCTTTCCCATGTTTTTAATTCATTTCCTTGATTATCTTGGCCTTCCCCCCTCCAAATGAATTTTGTTATTATTTTTTTTTACCTCTACAAAGTAATCATTTGGTAGTTTATTGGTATTAAATAAATTAATAATAATAATTTATTTAATACCAATAATTAATAATTATTGTATATAATAATAATTAATGTAGGTAGTATTGTTGTTTTTGTTTTATTGGCTCTGGCCACCCATAAGGTATTAATATCTCTCCAATATTTAGGACTGTATTTGTATAAAGAGTGTTTTGTGGTTGTGTTCATATAGTTCCTGTCTCCAGTTCTTTAAAGGGCTTGTGACATGGAAAGGGGATTAGGCTTCTCTTAGCCCCAAAGGGCTGAACCAGCAGTAAATGACTAGAAGTAGAAGTTGTAGGGAGGGTAGAGTTTGGTTTGATGTAAGAGAAAAACTACCTTAACAATTTCCAAAAGTGAAATGCATTGCCTCAGGAGGTACCGAGCTCTTCCTTGTTGGATTTTTAAATAAAGTATAATGGTGTTTTGGCCCATCCCAAGACCATCTAAAGTGGAGTCATTCACATGGAAGATGCTAGAGACTTGCTTCCTGAAGACTGGAGGACTGTAGCACGCATGGGTTTTCTGTCTTAGTTGGGAGCAATATTTTTCTACTTTCCATAGCTGGAACCATCTGAACACCATTGGGACTTTTCCCTGAGTCTGGGTGAAGGTGACACCATGCAGACACCAAAGCAGAATGCCTGAGTGCCACCTATTCTTCCTCCTCTTGCTTAAGGAATGTGTTCCCTGAACATGGGCCTTGGGTTTTAGTATTTTCCTTTGTTATTTTCTGTTATGATGCAAGGAGAGGAGTCTCCTACCTGGGATGTCAAGCTATAGGGAATTGGAAGGTCAGGCATCTAGGCTGGGTGTTGCAGCCAGCCCAGCAAGGAAGCCCTGAGGAACAAGGGTTGGGGAAGCTTAGGCATTGGGCCTTTGGATTTGTACTTGGTAGAACTGATGTTATATAGGAAGATCCGAGCCTAATTCCTCTTCTCTTCCCAGAGATTGAGGAGGGCTAGGGGAACATTATACTCCTGAAGTATTGGGGAAAATGCTTGTTCTTGATATATTTTTGAAATAAATATCCCTTTATAAAAGTTAATCTGATTTTAAGTGGTTAAATAGACCTGGAGTGGGTGCAGCTAGGTGGTGCAGTGGGTAGAGCACAGGCCCTGGATTCAAATCTGGCCTCAGACACATAACACTTACTAGCTGTGTGACCCTGGGCAAGTCACTTAACCCCATTGCCTAACCAAAAATAAATAAATAAACAAACAAACAAACAAACAAACAAATAAATAAATAAATGAACCTGGAGTCACTAGGCACAAGCAATGGGACCTCACATTGATGGCAAAGAAGAGATTCTTCTACCTCTTTCTCACCCCCATAGGGTACCAGAAAAACCAGGGTTTGTGGTGATGAGGGTAGGGAGTCTGAAAGGCTTTGCCCTCAGACAGCGGGGGCCAGAGTTAGTTCCTGTTAAGTAAGGACAGATGACCCAGGGAATTTGTAGAAAGGGAAATTGTAAAAGGGACCCTTGGAGAAGTACAGATTCTACTAAATGTCCTCCAAGGTCTCTTCCAACTCTGAAATTCTATTATTCTATCATTGTATAGTCATCATTGGGGGCTTCTTCAAAGTGAGTGATATTTTACCTAACATAATAGTTTATTGGAGTGGGTCAATCCACAGTTATTACCTAGTGATAACTATGCTTTTTCAAATGAGAATTTGTTTTGTTCCATGTGTCCAAGTTCTAGGTACTTCTGGAGGCTATTGTGAAAGATTCATGGCTTGCATCCTAGTTTGTTTTTTTTTTCCCCATCTTTGCTGATATCTGTAAAAAGGAAACACAAAGATTATTTAGGGGTAGAAGAAGGAAGGAAAAAAAGAAACTATTAGTGACAGGAGGGGAAAATCCTCCCTGGGAACATTAGTTTTCTGTATAGCTTAAGTGATATATAGATGGCAATAAGGAAAGTCAGTTTTGTTGGGTGAAATAGATTCTGTCTGAGTTGTCCAATTAAATAGGTCATACACCATCTGTTTTCATGAAGCTGGCTGTATTGGGAATCAGCCAGGTTTTTTTTAGAGCACTCAACCTGGTTCAGGAAAAAAATATCAGGATCAAATGTTTGCTGACAAGAGAGTCTCACTGGAAAGGTACCACTCAGGTCTGGCAGTAGCTTACACATAGTATGGGAAAATCCTGAGAATGCTGTAACTGGGAAAAAAATCCTCAACAGAAACACATCTGGCATTATTTGTCTATTTACAAAGTCATACTCCTCTCACTCCACGCCTCCACCCCATCCTCTCAAAGACAAATGACTTATGCAAGTGACCTTTAAGGATGGATAAAATGGGATGAATGTCACCACTGACTGACAGGGTTCAATAATTTATGGACAAGTGCAAAGACCTTTTATGTCTGTTCCTTTTTTTTTTTCCCAATCTCACTTCAGTTTGGGCCTTCTGGAAAGTATTTCAGAGGACTATGTTTCTTGGGTCTTATTCAGTAGCCAGGTATTAATAATGATAAATCAATAAGCATTTATTAACTAAGTCTACTATATACCAAGTGTTGTGTTGGCTGTTGAGGATTCAAAGACAAAAAGGAAATGATAATTGCATATGTGTGGAACTTGAAACTCTAATATTGAGAGTGGCTTTTAAGAAAATACTTATAACTTACATGAACTGATGCTGAGTGAATGAGCAGAATCAGGAGAACATTGCACACAGCAACAGCCACATTGTGTGATGACGATTTTGTTAGACTTGGCTCTTCTCAGCAATGCAAGGATCTAAGACAACTCCAAAAGACTCATGATGGAAAATGCTATCCACATCCAGAGAAAGAATTGTGGAGTCTGAATGCAGATGGAAGCATACTATTTGCTCTCCTTTTCTTTTGTCATTTTGTTTTGTTGCTTCATTCTCGTGGTTCCTCCCATTAGTTCCAATTCTTCTTTACATCATAACTAATGGGAAAATATACTTAATATGAATGTATAAGTAGAGCCTATATCAGATTGCATGCTGTTTTGGGGAGGGGAGAGAAGAGGGAGGGGGCGAAATTTAAAAACCTGAGATCTTATGGAAGTGAAAGTTGAAGACTAAAAATAAATAAAGTATTTAAATAAATAAATATACTTATAACATCTGAAGGGAGTGAAAAGTACTATGCCAATCTTACACACATAGATATTAAAATTGGAAAGACAAATATGAGGAGGAGGACTAATTCCCTTTATTCAATAGAATTAGAAAAAGTAAATAGGTTCATAGTAGTTTTGAGGTTGATGTAACCTTGGACAATATCTAATTCAACTCCTTTGTTTTATAACACTTTAATAAATGTTTATTTACTTATTTTTAATTGAAGGGAACTGTGGCCCAGATAGGTTGTGACTTGTTTATGGTCATACAGCTTAGTTGACCAAAGAATCGTAGATGTTAACTGGAAGGGACCTCAGACTTTCTTGTGAACAAGGATTGTTTTATTCTTTGTATTTGTGTTCCCAGCACCTAGTAGGTACTGCCTGCCCCATAGTAGGTGCTTAATAAATACTTGCTGATTAATGTGTTCATCCTGATTTTACAGATAAGAAAACAGAGATCTAGGAAGACTGAATTATATTCCTACTGTCACACAGGTAGTGGGCATCAAAGGCAGAATTTGTGACTCCAAGACTAGCACTTTCCCCCCTAGCCCTTGTTCTGAGTACTCATGCATACATTAGTGCAGGAATTTTCCAAGGAGTTGCCTTGAGAAACTGACAATTTATTGGGTAATAAATAAAATGAATCAGTTAATTGACATACAAGTGGTCACGCCATACAGTGTAACCCTTGTTTATACACTAGAAATAATAAACCAATGACTGCCTTTTCCATTATCCTAATCATTGATTTATCCCCCCAAATTTTCAGCTTCCTAGTCAGACATTTTGGGTCAATTAAATTTTTCAACAAGCATTTATTACGCGCAAAACTCTGTTCTAGATGTAGGGGACACAAAAACAAAAATGAGCTTACATTATATTGAGGGAGAAGGGGTAGGGATCCTATATGTACAGAGAGAAATACAAAGTAGTTTCAGGAGACAGAGAGAGGGAGAGAGAAGGAGAGAGAGAGAGAGAAAGAGAGAGAGAGAGAGAAGAAGGGAGGGAGGGAGAGAGAGAGAAAAGGGAACAAGGGACGAAGGGAGGAAGGCAAGGAGGTGAACACACCAGTGACTGAGGTAGTGATGGTAGTGATGGGAGGAAAGGCTTCCTGTAAGAGGTGGCACCTGAGCTGAGCCTTGGAGTGCAGTTGAGGGGACCAGTGAGTGAATTCCTGAAGTGGATAGACATCCTTTGCAAGGGCAGCAGGAGACAGAATGTTGAGTGCAGAAACCAGCTAGTAGGCCAGTATGTCTAAAATATAAAATGTGTGAATTATATCTCAAAAGCTAGATAGAAATTTTATTATTTATTCTTAGAAATAATTAGGATAGTCCATTTTTTACCTTTCATTACTGTTATGTGATCAATCCAACATATCTTTAAAAATGCAAATGTATGTAGAAATAATAATAATGGCTAACATAGAATAACTACTATGCCCCAGGAATTGTGCTAAGTGCTTTACAAATATTATCCCACTAGATGCTCACAACAACCCCGGAAGATAGGTGCTAATATTATCTTCATTTTTACACTTGAGGAAACTGAGGCAAATTGAGGTGAAGTGGCTTGCCTGAGGTCACACAGCTAATAAGTGCCAGTGGCCAGATTTGTCCTTAGGTCTTCCCAACTCTATTCACTTGGCCACCTAGCTGCCTCTAATACACACATACACAAATACATACACACATATACAATATACATCAATACATAAATTTATACCATAAGCATATTGAGGCAATTTATATTGTTGTTCAGTTGTTTTAGTTGTGTTTGACTCTTTGTGGCCCCATTTGGGGTTTTCTTGGCAAAGAACAGCTTGCTATTTCTTTCTCCAACTCATTTTACAGGTGAGGAAATGGAGGCAAACAGGGTGAAATGACTTGGCCAGGGTCACACAGCTAGTAAGTGTCTGAAGTCAAATTTGAACTCAGGTCTTCCTGACTCCAAGTCTGACACTCTATCCACTGCTCCGCCTAGCTGCCTAGTAATTTATATGCCTGTACCCTTATAAAGAAATAGATATAAGTCCTAAGAGTTTGGGAAAGTACAAGAAATGGAGGGACTAATTGAAATAAAGCTAATTTGAGCTATTGTACTTTGGAAAGGCTTCAAAAAGGAGATGAGACTTGAACAATGATTTGGAGGCAAGGAGGACCATAGACTATGACAGAGGGGAGTGGGGAGAATATTTTGGGAAGTGGAATGTACAGGAAGTGGTTGTTTACATATAATGTCTTTCTCTTGTCTCAGAAAGCAGAAGATGATGGTGGTTATGAGACAAGGTTTGGCCCATTTGCTGAGTGCGAATGTGCCACTGCTCTTTAGTTTTCTAATTCTGTGAGGTCCAATGACTTTTCTCCATAATGAGGCCCATTACCCAATTACATTTGGCTAATTGAATTGAATTCATTCCACTATCACATTTGAATATATTATAAATTTACCTCTACTTGGTTCTGCAATACTAGGTCCCACTCAGCAGTGAGTTAAAAAGCAAATTTATTTACTTTGGCCCTGAAAAGACAGGGAGGCCAGTTTTTGACTAAATATATTGAATCAAAGCCCACCAAAGTCTTAAGAAACATGGATTAATTTTCTTAGCATGTTTTCCTTTTAGCTGCACATGGAAAGAGTGAGGGTTGCAACATTTTGTGGTCCCTAATGCAAATAATTACATTAATATTTCCCAATGTAAATATGTAGGTTTAAAAAATATTTCCCTCTGTGATCCCAATGAAAATTTTATAGGCCTCTGGAGCAGCCTCCTAATGTGGAAGTGGAAACAGCTCAGAGACAGTGGGAGGCAGAGCGAGAACCCTTTTATGGAGAGGTCAGGGTTATGTGTTTGCCTGGCAGTGGAGCTGGATTTGGGGATCTCAGCTCAAATGTCTCAATCTGTTCCCTCTTAAAGGGCTTTCTAGCTGTGTCTGAGAGCCCCCAAAGCTTTATAAAATAGGTTCAGAATTAGCTCTTAGAGATAATAGTTATTTAAATGGTGCTTTGTGTTAGTTGAGGTGGTTCTTCTAGCCATGCTGAATGTGATTCTGTCTTCTCTTTTGCCGTTCCTCTACTTTGATCTCCAATGAAAGCTTTGAAGTTGGACTCATCTTTTGATTTTTATGCATGGGTTCTCAAATATTTGTTTGATTCCTTGGAAGAGGCAAAAAGGCTTATGTTCTTTTTGCGCCTGTTTTTTCTTTTCTTCTGGAAAGTTTATATACAGTTGTCTTAATTCTGATCTCTTCCACACAGGGTGGGCAAAGCCCCCTTTGAAGGCAGTAGAAACCTAGTGTGGGAGGGAGATTAAGGGCTGTGTGGAAAAGATCTAACTGCATAGGAGTTCTTTCCTATGTTTGATCTTTTTTTTTTTTTAAATCTCAATCAACTTTTAAAAATGCAGCTATCAATTACTGTGTTATCTTGAGCAGACCTGGAAGCCTTTCAATATAGCAGAAAACAGACCCAGACACTGTGACAAGTTAAAGCCCTTTGAATAGTGGTGGCTGGAAATGAGTGCTTTTGAAATATTTGTGTGGACTTAGAAATCATCCTTTGTGATACAATAGAAGTCTGTCGTAACACAGTTCTTGTTACAAGAATTTAAAATTATCTCAGGTCAAAACATATTCCTATGTCCATATGAATCTGTCATCTCATTGTTGTGGGTATTTCCACAGTTCCTGCCCTCATCCTCCCAAAATCTGCTATAGCAGGGGTAAATATAGACAGTGAAGCAGCTAGCTGGTGCTGTGGATAGAGCACTGGGCCAGGAGTTAGGAAAACTCATCTTCCTGAGTTCAAGTCTGACTTCAGACACTTCCTAGCTGTGTGACCCTGGACAAGTCATTTCACTCTGTTTGCCTCAGTTTCCTCATCTGAAAAAAATGAACTGGAAAAGGAAATGGCAAACCACTCTAGTATCTGCCAAGAAAACCTTAAATGGGATCACAAAGAGTTGGACACGACTGAAAAGGACAGAACAACGACAATGTATGGGCAACATGTTTCAAGTATTCTTTGTATTCTTTTGACATATGAGGATCTCTGGCTCTTGAACTGTCTTTTTCATACATATACATATATACACACAGTCACATTATATATACATACACACATATATAACAACACACTTAATTATTCTCATACTTAATTGTTCATAAATTATTGCTGTCTAATTATGGCCACTGTGTATGCCAAAATATCTCTCTTAAAATCAATCAATAAATAAACATTTATTAAGTGCCTGCCATGGGCCAGGTGCACTGTGCTAAGCACTGGGAATACAAGAAGAGACAAAAGACAGCCCTGCCCTCAGGGAGCTTACAATCTAAGGAGGAAGACAATATACAAACAAATGTATATAAGGCAAGCTATGTATAGGATAAATAAGAAATAATTAAGAGGGGGAAGGTACTGGAATTAAAAGGGGGAAAAGCTTCCTGTAGAATGTGGGATTTTTAGTTGGGACTTAAAGGAAGGCAGGGTGGCCAGTCTTCAGAACAAAGGAGGGACGAGCATTCTAGGCATGTAGGATAGCCAGAGAAAATGCCTGGGGCCAAGAGAAATATAATTGTAGTCATAAAAGAAAGATAAAAATAATAACTAAAAAAGTTAACTTACAAGGGAGGGAGTCAATCTGGTTCCCTAAACTGTTGTTAGAAAGGGATCGATTGAAGGATTTAGAGCTGAAAGAGATTTTGAAGATCTTCTAGGTCAGCCGCCTCATTTTACAGCTAAAGAAAATGAAGCCTAAAGAGTTAAGTGACTTGGTTACACAGGTAGTAGGTAAAGCACTGGCTGGTTGTCAGAGGACCTGTGTTCAAATTCTGCCTTTGTCTTTTACTTTGAACAAATCACTACTCTCATATAGAGCCATTTAGTGAAAAGGGTGGAAAAATGATTTTTATGAAAAGAAAAAAAATTAAGCCAATTGATAAATTATGTAAGGTATTGTTGCCTCATTCATAGTTGAACAGTTTGATTCCTAAAAGGAATATTAAAAGAACTATGATTTATTTTAAAAAATGCATGTATAAAGATAATTTTCAGATAGAATTTGAGCAGTTTGATACAGAGAATGGACTTTGACATAAACATAAAGGCTTAAATCACATTTTGAAGGCTATAGTATGATGCTTTGTTTATGAACAGTTTTATGCTTAAAGAGACAGAGGAAAAAAGAACCTATATTTATTAACTATTAATACCATCAGAGTATGAAAAAACACAGTTTTAAGAACACAGAATATAGTAAAAGATTGGAAAGCTTCAGGTCTTTATGATACTCCAGCTTATTTATACACAACTGTTTTAAAACTCAAGAGGATAAAACTTTAAAAAAATCAGATAAATAATTGAAGACTGAGGGATGATTAGGTAAGAGTAGGTGATTTCATAGTGGAAATTTGCTGAGTTGTTACCCCATGAGTGAAATGTGAGTTGATGATTACTATTAGGCCCCTAGGTGGTGGTGCAGTGGATAGAGCATTAGGCCTGGAGTCAGGAAGTCCTGAGTTCAAATGTGACCTCAGACATTTACTGGGCAAGTCAACCTCTGTTTGCCTCAGTTTCCTCATCTGTAACATGGGGTTAATAATAGTTCCTACCTCGGAGGGCTGTTGTGAGAATCAAATGAGATAATAATTGTAAGGCCTTAGCATATAGTCCCTGGCAGAGAATAAGCACTATATAAATGTTAGTTATTATTATTCATTATCATTAGTGTTGTTAAAACTACTAGGAAACTGATTTAAGCCATTGATGATAAAGGAGGCCAGAGGGAGAAGAGAGGCTAAGTCTAAGTCTGGAGTGGTCAAACATGAGGAGAGGAAAACTAAGGAGTGGAGTTGAAAAGTAGCTCTGTAAGAACTTTTTTTTTTTGTTGTTGTTGTTGTTGTTGTTTTTTTTTTGTTAAGTGACTTGCCCAGGGTCACATAGCTAGTAAGTGTTATGTGTCTGAGGCCGAATTTGAACTCAGGTCCTCCTAAATCCAGGGCCAGTACTCTATCCACTTCGTCACCTAGCTGTCCCATGTAACAACTTTTTGAAGAAATAAAGCAAGAGTGGTCAGATGAGCTGAATAAAGAGTGCACTTGTTAGGAAGAAAGCTTCAGTTCTAGCTATTGCCTTCCAGCATCATCTAGAGCAGGGATTCTTAAATTTTGTGTGTGCCTTGGTCCCTTTTGGCAATCTGGTAAAACTTATGGATTCCTTAGAATAATTTTTTTTTTGTTGTTTGTTTTTGGCTAGGCAATGGGGTTAAGTGACTTGCACAGGGTCACACAGCTAGTAAATGTTATGTGTCTGAGGCTGGATTTGAACTCAGATCCTCCTGAATCCAGGGCCAGTACTCTATCCACCTCACCACCTACCTGCCCCAGAATAATATTTTTAAATGAATAATATAAAATATAGTGTATGGGATTATATAAGGAAACAAGTTATATTAAAATTACAATTATCAAAGTAAAAAAAAAAAGTTCAGGGAACCTAAGTTACAAACCCCTAACCTAGAGCTTAATAGAGAAGAAACTTCTCAGAAGCATGTTGCCTTTTATAACTGCCTCTAGTTTGCTAGAGAAAGCAGAAAGAGGAGTGATAAGCTCTGCAGCTGCTTTGCTGTGTAAGAAGAGGTTCATCTGGTTTGTTTTATCCAAGAGTTAACCTGAACTGTTTTTCTGTAAGCTTTGTTCTGATTGGATGTCATAGAATCCTATTGATTGAGTAACTGGCTGGATTGGCATGTAGATTCCAGACATAGTTAGCTTGATGTGCTTTTCAATTCTCTGACTAAAAGGGACCTATCAATTAATCCAATAGCATAATACTTCTCCAACGTTGTTTCAAATATGATTGGATGTTGAAAGAGATTGTAAATGCTACATAGGTACAAAAATAAAAGAGAAGATGATTCACCCAGATGGAGAAGAGTGGAGATCTGTAGACTAGGCTTCCATATGGTACAAATGATCCTTGTAAGCTCTTTGAGGGCAGGAACTGTCTTTTACCTTTTTTTTGTATCTCTAGTGCTTAGCACAGTGCCTGGCACATAGTAGGTACTTAATAAATGTTTATTGAATGATTGATTGAATGGCCTAATACCATCATCAAACTCTGAAGTCCAGTAGTGAGTTGCCCCTAGCACATGGGTTTTCCTACCTCATGTGTGTTTTTCTGTCAAATGTCTGTTGTATGTGCCCATTTTACCCTACAGATATTGAGTATTTTGGTGAGACAGTGGATTGTGAGATGTTTGTTCTCCTGTCATTCTGGAAAGCATCAGAAAAGCTAATTCAATTTATTTAAGGCTTTAAGACAGGAGAACAGATTAATGTATCAGTTCTCCTAGGGAATTTATTTGTATTTTAACACAAGACCTTAATCCACCAGAATGGTAAAATCTAAAGGGAAGGCATTTTAGGTGTGGGGCCGTCTTGGTCTGCTTAAATTATACCACATTGACAGCTGCCTGTGGGACCAGGTTGCAAGGTTAGTACAGACTGTGTAAGAAATCTTAAGACAATTGAGTTTTCTGTAAATTAGGTATCTTCTCAGGGATGTGTTGAGATTAGCAGGATGAATTTTGGAAATGATTGCTGCAGTCCAATAAGCAACCACCTGATTAGCACTGAGTAGCTTACTCATCTGAAAGTTCTGAGTAATCTCTTTATTTAATGCACTGATAGAAGTAAATTTCTTTCTTGGGCCAATGAACAAGAGCCAAATGATTATTTAGGAAGTTTGTACCGGGGAGCCTTGCTGCTGTTGTTCAGTTGTTTTCAGTTGTGTCTGACTCTTCATGACCCCATTTGGGGTTTTCTTGGCAAAGATATTGAAGTGGTCCAGGAGAACGTTGTACCCAGTATCAGTAATATTGTATGATGATCAACTGTGAATGACTTAGCTATTCTCAGCAATACATTGATCCAAGACAATCCTGAAGGACTCATGATGAAAAATGCTATCCATCTCCAGAAAAAAACTGATATAGTCTGAATGCAGATTAAAGAATACTATTTTTCACTTTTTTGTGGTTCTTTTTCTTTTGGTCTGTGTCTTCTTTCGCAACGCGACTAATATGGAAATGTATTTTGCATGATTACACATGTATAACCTATATCAAATTGCTAACTGTCTCAGGGACAGAAGGGAGGTGAGGTGAGTGAGGGAGGAGAAAATTTGGAATTCAAAATGAATGTTAAAATTGTATTTACAAGTAATTGGGAAAAAGTAAAATGTTTTAAAAAAAGATATTGGAGTGGTTTGCCATTTCCTTCTCCAGCTCATTTTATAGATGAGAAAACTGAGGCAAACAGGGTTAAGGGTTAAGTGACTTGCCAAGGTCACATAGCTGGTAATTGTCTAAGGTCAGATTTGAACTCTGGAAGAGGAGTCTTCTGACTCCAGGCCAGGCTCTCTATCCATTGCACCGCCTACTGCCTTGGGGAAGCAACACTGAGTGTTAAGGATAGCAGTGGTATACTGTGCTGGTGTTAGCATGAATTGGCATGCCTGGATCTGCAGCAGCCATCAAAATGATCTTCATAAAGTATTTAGTGGCTCCCTATTACCTCCAGGATCAAATATAAAATTCCCTGGCTTTTAAAGCCCTTCATAACCCAGCCCCTTCCTACTTTCCCAGTCTTCTCACACTTTTCCCCCTTCCACAGACTCTATGATCCAGGAACATTGGCCTCCTTGCTGTTTCTGGCTCAAGACCCTCTCCATCTCTGGACCAAACATTTTCTCTGTCTATTCCCCGCCCCAGGAACTCTCTCTCTTCTCACATCTATCTCCTAACTTCTTTCTGGTCCTACCTAAAATGCCACTTTCCTACAAGAAGCCTTTCCTGATCTCCTTTAATGTTAGCGCTTTCCTTCTGAGATCATCTCCAGTTCATCCTAGATATATCTTATCTGTGCATAGTCATTGACTGTTGTCTTCCCCATTAGGTTGTGAGCTCTGTGAGAGTAGGGTTGGTTTTTAAGCTATCTTTGCATCCCTAGCACTTAGCCCAGTGCATGGAACATTGTTGTTATTCAATCAATTCAGTCATATCCGACTCTTCTTGAGCCCATGAACCATATCTTCCATGAGGTTTTCTTGCAAGGTTATTGGAGTGGTTTGCCATTTCCTTCTCCAGTGGATTAAAGCAAATAGAGGTTAAGTGACTTGCCCAGGATCACATAGTTAGCAAGTGTCTGAGGCTGGATTTGAACCCAGGTCTTCCTTTTTCTAGTTTTTTTTTTAGTTGTTTGCCCAATTAATTGATCTGTTCTTTTTCTATGTTGTTGATGTAAGGATTTGGAGAAATAAAATTTCCCCTAATTATTGCTTTGGCTGTATCCCATAAATTTTGGTATGTTGCCTCATTGTTGTCATTCTCTTTAAATTATTGATTATTTCTATGATTTGTTCTTTGATGTACTTATTCTTTAAGATTAGGGATTATTGTTTCCAATTAATTTTTAATTTATCTTTCCACTGCCATTTGTTGAATATAATTTTTATTTAATTGTGATCTGAAAAGAATACATTTACTATTTCTGCCTTTCTACATTTGATTTTGAGGTTGTATGCCCTAATACATAGTAAATTTTTGTGTAGGTACTATATGCAGCTGAGAAAAAGGCATATTCCTTTCTGTTCCCATTCAGTTTTCTCCCAAGGTCTGTCATATCCAACTTTTCTAATATTCTCAGTTTCTTTCTTGTTTATTTTTGGTTGGATTTATCGAGTTCTGAGAGGGCACAGTTGAGGTCCCCCACTAGTATAGTTTTGCTCTCTATTTCTTCCTGTAACTCACTTAACTTCTTTGAGAATTTGGATGTTATACTACTTGGTACATATGTGTTTAATATTGATATTGCTTCACTGTGTATTGTACCTTTTAGTAAGATGTAGTTTCCTTCCCTATCTCTTTTAATCAGGTCTTTTTTTGCTTTTACTTTGTCTGAGATCAGGATTGCTACTCCTTTTTTTTTTTTTAAACTTCAGCTGAAGCATAATAGATTCTACTCTAGCCCCTTATCTTTACTCTGTGTGTGTCTCTCTGCTTCAAGTATGTTTCTTGTAAACAACATATTATAGGAATCTGATTTTTGACCCACTCTGCTATCCAATTCCTTTTTATGGAAGAGTTCATCCCATTCACATTCACAGTTATGATTACTGTGGATTTCTCTCCATCCCATTTTTCCTCCTGTTTTTCCTCTCTCTCATTTCATCCTTTCCCTCCTCACCAGTGTTTTGTTTCTGTCTACCACCTCCCCCAATCTGCCCTCCCTTCTGTCAGTTCCCCCTCCCCACACTTCACTTAATCTCCTCCCCACTACTTCTCTGTCAGGTAAGATAGATTTTTAAATTCAATTGATAGTGTATATTATTCCCTCTTTGAGTCAATACTGATGAGAGTAAGGTTTGCCCACCCTCTCATCTTCCCCTCCACTGTAATCAGTCTTTAGTGCCTTTTCATGTGAAATAATTACCCAGTTCTATCTCTCCCTTCCTTCCCCACCCATCATACTCCTCTTTCTCATCCCTTAATTTTTTTTTATGTCATTCCCTCAAATTCACCTTATATCCATACCCTCTGTCTATGTATATTCCTTCCAGCTATTCTATCAGTGGTATAATTTTTAAGAATCACAAGTCTCATCTTCCCCTGTAGGGATGTAAACAGTTTAGCTCTATTGAATTCCTTGTTTTTTTTTTTCCTCTTTTTATCTGTTTATGCTTCTCTTGATATTGGAGATTAATTTTTTTGGTTTAATTCTGGTCTTCTCCTTATGAAAGCTTGAACTCCTTCTATTTCATTGAATGACCATTTTTTCTTTTATGTATTATGCTTAATTTGGCCAGGTAAATAATTCTTGGTAGTAGTCCTAGCTTCTTTGCTTTCTGAAATATCATGATTCACGACCTCTGATCTTTTAATGTTGCAGAGCTAAGTCCTGTGTAATCCTGATTGTGGCTCCCTGATATTTCTTTCTGGCCTCTTGCAGTATTTTTTCCTTCACCTAATAGTTCTGATACTTGGCCATGTTCCTTGGAGTTTTAATTTGGAATCTCTTTCCTAAGGTGATCAGTGTATTTTCTCATTGTCTATTTTGCTCTCTGGTTCCAGGATATCAGGTCAGTTTTCCTTGATAATTTCTTGAGAGATGCTGTCTAGGTTCTCCTTTTGATTATGGCTTTCAGGTAGTCCAATGATTCTGACATTGTCTCTCCTTGACCTATTTTCCAGGTCAGTTGTTTTCCCAATGGGGTATTTTACATTTTCTTCTTTTTTTAAAAATTATTTTGAATTTGTTTGTTTGATTCTGATTGTCTCATAGAGTCATAAGCTTCAACCTGCCAAATTCTAACTTTTGATGAGTTGTTTACCTCAGTTAACTTTGGTACTTTGTTTTCCTTTTGGCCAACTGTACTTTTTAGGGGGGAGCTAGGTGGTGCAGTGGATAGAACACTGGCCCTGAAGTCAGAAGGACCTGAGTTTAAATCTGACCTCAGATCAGATACTCGACACTTACTAGCTGTGTGACCCTGGGCAAGTCACTTAACCCCAACTGCCTAAAAAAAAAAAAAAAGAAAAAAAATGTAGTTTTTAAGGAGCTCTTTTATTCAGTGGATTTTTGTATTTCCTTTTCCATTTTTCCAATTCTACTTTTTAAGCAATTGTTTTCTTTTTCCAAGCTGTTGATAATTTCTTTTTCATGATTCTCTTGTATCACTCTCTTTTCTTTTTCAAAATTTTCTTCTACCTCTCTTATATAACTTTTAAGTTCCTTTTTGAGCTCTTCCACGCATTCGTTCTGGGCTTGAGACCACTTCCCATTTTTGTTTTGGGCTTTGCCCATAGATGTTTTGACATTATTGTCTCCTTCTGAGTTTGTGTCTTGGTCTTCCCTGTCACCACAATAACTTTCTATAGTCAGATTATTTGTTGCTGTTTTTTGCTCATCTCTTTTAGCCTTTTTCCTTTCTTTTAAATTTGAGTTCTGCTCCCAGGATGTAAGGGGCACTGTCTCAGACTTCTTGTGCCAGGGGCTGTGGGCCCTGGCTGAACCTTAAGTCTTCCTGACTCCAGGCCCAGCGCTATATTTACTGAACTGTCTAGCTACCCTCATGGAACATAGTAGGCACTTAATGAAAGCTTATTGATTTGACTTGAAGAAGACACTAATGAAGTTTTAATTTGGGATCTATACTTTAAAAATTTTTTTAACTGAATCTTCTAAAAAAAATTTTGGGATCTATATTTTCAGGTAAATTTCCTTGAATTCTATTGAGTTGAACTCAGTGAGCATTTGTTAAGCATGTGTCCAGAGAATATACAAATATTCAAGTAGATTTGTGATGGCAATCGATTAGGTTGCTCTTTAATTAGATTGTTTTGTTCAAGCAACACTTTCTACATGAAGACTTTCTTGAATCCCTCTTGCAGCTGCCTTTGTCCCTCCTCCCAATTTCCTTGTATTTACTCTGTATATACTTTGTACCAGCTTCCCAACAGAATATAAGCTACCTGAGGGTAATAGCCATTTAATTTTTGTCTTTCCATCCCCAATGTCTATAGAGCACTTAATAAATGCTTGTTAGTTTCATTGATTCTCTTCATGCAGATCACAGTCCATCTGTGTGTGCCTATTCTGGGAAACTCTTGTCCATTGGTGATACAAAAACAAAAAGCCAGTCCCTGCCCTCAAGAAGCTTATATTCTACTACTGTATGGAAACCAAATGTATACAGAATACAAAGTAATCAAGGAGTGAGAGCAGTGACAACTGGGGAGATGGTCAGGAAAGGTCTCATCTGGGAGGTGGCACTTGAGCTGAAGGGAGTTAAGAATTCTAAAAGAGAATATTCCAAGCCCAAATACAGGGAGATAAAATTTCTGTATGGGAAATAGGAAGCAGGCCAATATGACTGGAATGTGAAGAGGGCAGGAAGAACTACTTAAGCATGAAAATCAGTATGAAAAGAATATCATAGATTTGGAACTGAGAGAGACATTATCACACCCCTTCCCTTTAAGGATGAGGAAAACTGAGGCTTAGGGCGGTTAATGTTCTATTCACTCCAGGCTAAAGGATAAGTGACTTAATGGAAGAGATGAAATTTGAACACAAGTCCTCTGACTCCAGAACCAGTACTTTTTCCACTCTGCCACTGAGATTGTGAAAAGCTTTCATTACCAAATAGAGGACTTGGGATTTTATCCCAGTGTTGCTAGGGAGATAGCAAAGCTTCCTTATCAGCTATGTTAGCGACTGTGATTGAAAACCTAACAATTAATTCCATAGATCATTGCTTTATATAAGGATTTATGAACTATAAGTCGATGACTGGAAAATAAAAAGCAAAATGAAATTTAAAAAGAATTGCTCCATAAAAAGAAAATTAGATGAAAATTCCCTACTGTTATTACAAATAGGATGAGAACTTCTTGCCTCAGTTCCCCCACCTTCTTCAACCCAGGCTGCTTTTATTTCTTGAAGTTTTAGGCATTGCTATTATCTAAAAATAATAACATCCAGAATGACTTTAGAAGTTTCAAATGCATGGACTCTACTCTTTATGAGGGGCTAGAATGTGAATTTAATACATTTGTGTCCCTATGGGTGAACAAGGAGTACACGTATCTCTTCTTCCAGAGCACAGCACTACTAGGCCCCAGCACTGTATTCATGGCGTGTCTTGGGTTTTGTTTGCCTTAACTGCATAATCAATCACTCAATCATTAAACAGTTATTGAGTACTTGTTATGTGAACAGCGCTGTGTTAAGTACTTTGAGTGATATGAAAAAGAATAAAACCAGCCTCCAGAATGCAAGGAGCCAAAAATATAATTAGGGAGGATAAACCCGTTACTTAACTGACAGAGGGAAGAAAACCCACATTCCAATCCTGCCTCAGTCAGGATTAGCTGTGTGACCTAGGGTAGGTCACTTTAACTTCTCTCAGCCTCATTTTTCCCATCTATAAAATGAGGACAATAATAGTACCTACTTCACAGGGTTCTTGTGAGAACCAAATGAAATATGATGTATAAATCACTATATAAAAATAGTGTTGTTGTTGTTGTTCTTCTTCTTCTCCTCTTCCTCCTTCTCCCTCTTCTCCTCCTTTTCTTTTTCCTTCTCCTTTTCTTCTTCTTTTCTACTTTCTTCTTTTTTCCTCCTTTTCTTCTTTATTCTCCTCCTCCTCCTCCTTCTTTTCCTCCTTCTCCTCCTCCTTCTCTTCCTCCTTCCCCCTTTCCTCCTCCTTCTTCTCCTCCTTCCCCTTTTCCTTCTCCTCCTCTTCCTTTTCTTTCTCCTTCTCCCCCTCCTCCTTCTCCTTCTCCTCATCCTTTATCTCCATCTCCCCTTCTTCCTTTTCCTCCTCCTCCTCCCCACCTCTTTTCCTCCTCTTTCTCCTTTTCCTTCTCCTTTATTATTATTATTATTATTATCACTTGGATTCCAAAAACTTGACTATTTTGTCACTGAAACCTTTCTCATGTACTTCAACTTCTTGGCTTCTAAACCCTTGACTTCTTTCTTTTCTGGGCTTCTATTCCTTTTCTCCCCTTCTAAATCCTTAAACTCCAGTGTTCTAGGACCAGAACTAGCCATTGTTTCATTTGCATGACTGACTAACCTCATCTTAATGTCATTAAATAACACAGGACTCTGCTCTCTTCTATGTCAAAGGGCACCATCCCCAGACTAAACAGGCAAATTAAAATCTTTGCATAAAACTTGACCTTGAAGCTAAGTTTTTTTTTTCTTCTAGAAATACTGTTCTTCAAATGGAAATAACTTAAAGTAACTCAAGCTCTTCGAATAACAGTGCGTTAAATAGACATCAGTCTCAAGTTAACACCCCGACAATACAGAGTCATAAAGTTATATGTTGTAGTGGGAAACAAAACAAAACAAAAAAGCAAACCACAAGATCTGAAGTCAGTGTGTGGGTTCAAATCTTGGCTCTGCATCTTTATTCCTTGAGTGATCTTGGAGAAATCATTGAAACGCTCTAGGTCTCGGTTTCCTTATATATAAAACGAGAGGGTTGTACTAGATGACCTCAAAGTGTCCTGCCACCTTATAACCTGTATATTAAATCTCATGATTCTGCTTTCTAGGAAACAATATTTATAATGGAAGTTGTTGACTGTCCTTTGTAGTGTAATGAAAGGGTCTAGACTGGGAGCAAATGATTAAAGGATATAGCAAACTGAGAGGAAACGTGTATTTAATATAAATTTTGCTTTTCCTGAATTATGGAATGCATAACACACATTTACTCTTCAAGTTGGGGTTTAAAGCTTCTCCCCCCTACATATATGTACATATGTACGAGCACATGTACATAGATATGCAAAGTGGATAATGATTTCTCTTTATCTTGAACTCTTTAAACTCTGTGAATGCAATCTAATAGGTAATGTTTACTGTATTCCATAAAGCTCCTTTTACACATTTCCATATTATTATGCTTAATTTCTTCATTTAAATTAGCTCATGCTATCTTATTACATGTAGAACTGAAATAAAGTTAAATGATCCAGAATATTAACATATAAATATAGCACTGCTTGGGTCACTGCAGCCAAATACTGAGAGAGGTATTTGGAGAATTGATCTTTCCCACTCACTTAAGGTAAATTGTAGGTAAGCCCCAGGGTGTACATCTCCATACCAGTGGTGGGATTAATAATTAGTATGAATGTCTGATAGTCTTAGGCAATTAAAATGATCTCACCCAGATGTTTAAGAAGAGTAAATTGGGGAAAATTTAAGTTTCTCTAAAATCCTGGACCGGAAGAAACTAATCCGTTGGGGGAAGGGATGTCCAACCATAATATTCCAAGTAGGAAGGACCATGGTGCAGAATTTCTATTACCTACTCAAGGTCTATGCAACTAAGCACAAATGTTAGTCTCTGAAATTGAGCTCCAGTAGAGACTACTTTTAGATAAACCTCTTATATATAGAAAGAATAATCAGCAAGAAGATAAAATGACTGACTTTTGGTGATCAGTGAACTCATCAATATGGGTACTCCCTCCAATGAGGCAGATCATAATTCATTCATGCTTTCTGACACCATGTACCTTTGTGCATTTTGTTGTTGTTGTTGTTCAGTTGTTTCTGTCATATCTGACTCTTTGTGACCCCATTTGGGGTTTTCTTGGCCAAGATACTGGAATGGTTTGCCATTTCCTTCTCTGACTGTTTTTATAGATGAGGAAACTAAGGCAAACAGGTTTAAATGACTTGCCCAGGGTCATACAGCTAGTAAGTGAATAAGGCCAGATTTGATATCATGAAGATGAGTCTTCCTGACTTTAGGTCTGGAGTTTCTGTCTACTCTATCCACTATGCTACCTTGCTGCCCACCTTTTGTCCATACTCTATAATAAATCTTTTATTGGCGGTTTATCCAATGCTTTAGAAGGTTGGTTCTAGATTTCTTGATACTACATAAATACTAAAGTGGCACTTAGACAGTTCATGTTTATCTTTCTCAAGACATCACTGGTGTGCATCCTTTTATAGTCATGTATCTTTCTGATGACATTCTTTTTGTAAAAAATGTTTTAATGTTGCCTTTTTTCAGTAATTTTTTGTCATGTCTGACTCTTTATGACCCTTTTTGGGGTTTTCTTGGTCATGATACTGGAGTGGTTTGCCATTTCCTTCTCCAGGTCATTTTTACAGATGAGAAAACTGAGGCAAACAGCGTGAAGTGACTTGTCCAGGGTCACACAACTAGTATGAGTCTGAGGCCAAACTTGAACTCAGGAAGATGAGTCTTCCTAACTCCAGGTCCAGCACTCTATCCACTGTGACACCTAGCTATCCTAACCTTTTGTTTTTACCTTATAGTTATTTTGGGGAAAATTTAATTCTCTCTTGTAATAAAGAAAAACAGGCCCCTAAAATACCCTATTGGGTACAGAGAACTCTTCTGACAAGATAACAACCATTCATTTTTTTAAAAAAAAATTTGCTTAGAGTTCAGCTTTCTTTTGGTGACCTTTTCATTTATATTGTTGTTGTTGTTGTGTAGGATAGACTTTCGTCTCTGCTTCTTTTACTTGGATTGATGATATTGGCAGAATATCATCTTGTCATCAGTCACTATGCATCTCTCCATTGCCCTGTCGGTGAATCACAGCTTTAATTATCCAGGTCTGTGGTGTTCTATGATTCACAACCAGATAGTTGATGATTCATGGAAGAACACTGGTGTTAAAAATATAGGCCTTTGTTTCAACGAGAATTTGGGGGTCATCACCGTTTTGGTCTATACCTGTAATATCATCAGTGTGGGGAGTTCATGATGAAGAAACTGCTTTTATGTTCTGCTACTTGTAATCTTAAATATTTATCTGGGGCACTGAGAGATAAAATAACTAACCTGTGGTCACACACTCAGTATGGGTCAGAAAAGAGCCTAGAACCCTTGTCATCCTGACTCTAATACCGTCTCTCTCCCTGCTGTGCCATTGGGCCCCTTAGAGTCATTAAAAACATTACAGAACTTCCCAAATGCGGTCCAGGCTACTTTCTTCTTAATAATTAGTCTGAACATCTGATAGCCTTAAGCAACAAGAATTTTAAAAAAATATTCAATTCTGGACCCATATTCTGAATCCTTAGAGTCTATTCAGGATATGAATGAATGAGTCTCCCTCACTACTAATGATTGAATGAAAAAAAAATAGCATTTATTAAGTGTTTACTATGTACCAAGCACGATGCTAGATGTTGACGATAGAAATTTTTTTAAAAATGAGATAGTACCTATTCTCAAGGAGAGCTTATTCTGTATTTGGAGGAGATAGAACATAGGAGAGTACAGCTACAGAACAGATGGAGAAAGCTACAGGTCTTTAGGGTATATCATCAGGGCATATGACTGTTTAGGGACCTGGAGGGCATACATGATGACAAGGAAGCAGTGGCAAGATAGTTGTCACAAGGTTTGGTGCATCTTCTTCTCACTGGAAGGCAACTCCCAGGTTATCCAGCTAGGTAGCACAGTGGATACAGTGTTGGACCTGGAGTCAGTAAGAACTGAGTTTGAAGCCAGCCTCAGACACTTACTAATTTTGGGAAAGTCACTTAATTGCTCTATGCCTCAGTTTCCTCATCTGTAAGATGGGGATGGTGATAGCACCTACTTCCCAGGGTTGTTGTGAGGATCAAATGAAGGTATTCATAAAGTACTTTGCATATCTTACAGAGCTATATACTCCCTTTTCCTTTCCCTTTCCCTTTCCCCTTCCCTCCGTCCTCACCCTCTGTCCACACAGGGTATCATACCATTACCTTTGGGTGCTTCGCTCAAAGGAACGTAAATTTTGATAGCTGAAACTTTGCAAGATGTCTTGGGGTTACAGGCTGTATTTTTTTTCTTAAGGACCATGCCTTAAAACCAAATAACTCTGGCTCTCATTGATCGGCCAACAATAGGGCCCAGCCCAAGTCCACAGGGTCATTATGTGGGCCCTGACTGCTCAGAGTGAATGTAAATAGCAACCTTTTTCTAGTAAAAAGTGTCATCTTGAAACCTTTCTTTCACAAGGTTTTTGCTACCGTGGCAACAGAGGTCTATATTCATTTACTAGGGGCTAATGATGAGTTAAGTATATTGTAGTGGCAGTACCAAACTCTTCTCAGAACAGCATGGGAGGGGTGTACTAACAGCAGAGACCACATTCTGTACTCAGGCATCCATCTGGATCCAAAGGAGAACTCTACATGAGGATGGAGGAGGTTATTATTTTTTTTAACTGAGTTAAGAGAAACTTGGTGCATAATGAGTAATTAGCTTTACATTTTAAACATTTTCAAAAAGAGTAATTTTCTGAAGAGTAAAATAAGTATTCTATCCAGGCAAGGAGAACTTGTTCCCACAGGGTATGTACACTAATCTTTCCCCCCTAATTAGGGCAATATCTGGGATAATAATAAGAATAGCAATGTTAATATGAATAACTAGCATTTATATAGTTTGTTAAAGTTTACAAAGAATATTACAAATATTCTCATTTGATCCTCACAACCCCCCTGGTAGGCTTATGCTATTATTGGTCTTCTTTTTACAGGTCAGGAAACTAAGGCAGACAGGGATGAAGTAACTTCCTCAGTAACACACAGATTGTAAGTGTCTGAGTCACATTTGAACTCAGGGCTTCCTGATTCCAGGTCCAGCACCCCATCCACTGTGCCACTCAGTTCCCAGGCTTATTTGTTGCATTTTCAAAATATTTAAAACTTGACTGCTCTTCTGGATGACCCAACTCTATGCCTCTAGATATCCTTTCTCTGTATCCTGGACCAGCGTTTACAGTATTTAGACATTTCAATCACTTGAACTTTAGATGCTGACCTTCTGGTCATTACTTTCTTCTGTTATTTTCTTCTGTTTCCTTATTTTCCTTTTGAATTCCTGGCTTTAGTGTGCTTTCCTAGCAATAACATTTCAGGCAATCTGTTCATTTATTTTTCATGTTTCTATCTATGTATTTCTATGGTATGTATCACCATGGTACCTAAGTTCTCAGGTAAGCACTGACTACAGTCAATACTTTTTTGGCAAGAAAAGCCATTCTTCAGCTCCCTCTCCTTTTAGATGGATTTTGAGAGAGAATGTGTGTGTGTGTATACATGTGTGTGACTAAGGAGCAGAGTTGGTATCCAAAATATCTTCCTGGATTGTTTATCCCAAGGAGCTGGTACTTAGATGAAGGAAGAAGTCGGGAGAAGCAGGAGGCATTGCCCTCTTTTTAGACTTTAGTACTACTAGAGTTCAGAAAAGATTTCTGGGGTCTTTGGCAAAGAAATTTCCTGTTGCTTTAGTTTCACCTTGGGACCTAATTATAACAAGACTGTCTTTAGCGTACTTCAGTAGGATAATAAGGGGGGCAAACAGTTGTGTCTTTTGTCAAGGCCCTAGTCCTCCAGCTGTTCTAAGGCAGGTTACACTGCCAAAGGCCATGTGCTCCTGCCAGTTCCCAGGGTAGGAGTGAATGAACGATCTATGGTTTATGTTCTGGGCCTGTTCTATGAATGGATTCCATGTTGAGTTATATAATCTAAACAGCCATGCAAATTGGCATCTATCCAGACTTGAGAGGGGGAAGCAAGGAAGGGCTTGTGCTAGGATTAATGACTGGTATTTTGAGCTGCTTCCCAGCACTGCTTTTAAAATGCTTAATACCATGATTGTGCTCTTAGGCTGCACTGATCCAAAAATAAAGAGGCCACCTACTAATTCCCCCAGCACTGCCTTTCCCCTAATGCCTCCGTGGGGAGGGGGGCAGCCAACCCACTAAGGGTCATGTCAACCTGTACAGATTATTTCCATGAAATGGACTAGGATGTCCGTCACAAGGGAATACTTGGGCAGAGTTAGAAGTGATTCTTATCCCTTCCTCTGTAACCTTTGGAGGACATTGAGGAAAACAAAGCAAACACCTCTGCTCTGTGAATGTTTGCAGATGAAGAGAAGGGAAATTATGACCAAAGCCTCTGTGCTGAAATATGGAAGTATGAGGAGTAGAAGTGGTTGCTGATTAGGAGTCTAAGGACGTTTCAAGTCTTTTTTTTTTTTTTTTGTAGCATTTAATTGTCCTCAAAAAGATTCCTTAAAGAATCAGTCCTTTTTTTTTCCTTCCCCCTATGCTGTACTGCTGGAAATAATTCCCTGTAGTCAATTCTAGAGCCAAGAGGCCTTACTATGAATATTTACACTGATTGTGTCTCATCAGCTTTCAAATGTGATGTTTGCTACTCTTTGACCCATTTAGCTTTATCTAATATTCTAGTATTTTGGGAGATCGAGAGGGTATGTCTTTTTGGATTATTCTCATCAGAGTTAGAGTTAGTTAGCATTTGTTAAGTACCTACTACGTTCTAGGTACTGTGCAAAGTGCTGGGGATATTTCTTTTTTAAAAGGTGTAAGACAGATTTCAAGGAGCACATGATAATATCTCTCTATATTTTCTTCCATTTCACTTGGATGAGTTGGGTGGGGGGGGCGGCGAAGAATTAGATAGTCAGTGATTAGGTAGAATGCATATAGAATACCCCCATGAAAAAAAGACTAGACATCTTTGCAGTTAGGTCTGATCGGCAGAGAGTGAACATGGGCTTGTAGAATGGACCAATAAGCTTGATCTGTAGTATCCAAGTAGATAAATCCAAATGCAAGGTAGCCTGGGGGACTTCAACTAAATAGAATGCATTAGGAATTTGAAGTATCACTCAGTCTGGGACTCAGTGGCTTTCTTTTATTCACATTTCTAAATACCTTACTTTGATTTATTATTTATAAGTTTGTCTGTTATGTTTCACTTTGTAAATAAGCCCTAGAAAATGCTTTCTTGTGATCTGGAGTTTATGGCCTCAATGGAGGTAGAAGGAAAAGAGGGAGCTGATGTTAGGCTTGGGCATTAGTGGGGTATTAATAGATGAGACATAGACAATTAGGGATCTAGTGAGGCAGTACTTTGAATCTAACATACCAAGCAGGCTTAGGGACCAGAAAGTTTTAGGAATGTTGGTACTGGGAGTTGTCATTTAGTGGTCAGAGAAGGTTTGAAAAGCAGTAAAAACCCCAAAGCCGAAGGGCCTGGTTGTGTAAAGAGGTACTATAGGAAGCAGATGTTTTCCAGTGAAGTCCAAGACCTGGAGATTGGGCTCTTCACACAGCCTGTATCCATCTACTATGTTGTTTCTGTTTGTTCTTTGATCTATTCATTTTAATTTTCATTCTTTCCCTTTCCCTTGGTATAATTCGAAGCTGCTTATCAGACTCTCAACTTGACAATACTTGTTTGCCTGCTACTTCTGATCATTTGCAACCTGATATCATGCCCTTACTGTTTGTCTTTCACCTAGGCAATGTGCCTTTGATCTAAGACAGGTCATATGGGATCAGATGGTAGAGGGTCTTCAATGTCATGCCAATGACTTTGACCTTTACCGTAAGAAAACAGGGAACTATGAGAAATTTTTGAATAATGGATAGACATGATCTTCTAGAATTATGCTCTAGGAAAGGACTCATTAACCTTTTCGTAATATAGACTCCTTTGGAAATCTGATGGAGACTGTGGTCCACTTCTCAGAATATTTTAAGTGCATAAAATAAAATACATAGAATCCCAAAGGAAACTAATTTTATTATTGAAATAAAGATATAATTTTCCATCCAAATTCTTAGACTCTTCTGAAGTCTTAGACCCTTGGGGGTCTGTGGACCTCATGTTAAGTACTTTTGCTTTAGGATGTTTGCTCTAACTTCAGATGTATAGGATGTACTTGAGATGGGTTGAAGTATGGGTGACTGGTAGGATGATGGGGCCTTTAACAGGAATATTAAAGTTAAGGAAGCAGCAAATTTGGGGAAAAGATGATAGTCTAGTTTTGGATATGTTGAGTTTGAGATTCTAGGGGGAAATCCAGGAAATTGGAAATTTATGTCTGGAGTCTGGAAGAAAGGCTATAATTCTAGCTATAGAGTTGGAAGTCACCCAAATAGAGAGATGTTATTGAAGGCTGGAGAGTAAATAAGATCAACAGTGTTGAGTGTAGAGAAGTTCTTTCCCATAACTGTGGATTTATGCATCTGGACTTTGTTCTTTAACATTAATTCCTCTTTATCTACAGGTATATATATATATATATATATATATATATAGATATATATCTATATACCTATATATCTATGTATGTATGTATGCACACATATATTCACTATATACCTAGAGTATATATACACACATATATACACATACATATATATGCATATACATACATATATGTACAGTCACACACACACTATTGGTTTTCCTGCAATACTGAAAGCCCCATTTATGCTAATATGTTCCTTCCTTTTACTGTAGATTTATTTTTACTTCACAAGGAATCAAACCAACCAATATTTATTGAGCTTCTGCAAGTATTTTCTCTAGATGCTGGGGTTATAGAAGAGGAGCAGGATAGACAAGAAAAACTCTGAAGACTGAGCATTCGTGAATGTATTTAGTGACTTAGTAGAGAGAGCTTTTTCTACCTGAGCCCCAAGGAGTCAAACTCAATGGTCAGGTAGTCAGCAGAGTGGGGCTGGGTTGGAGAATCAGAGACCTGGGTCAAAGGCTACACAACAATTCCAAAATAGAGTAAGTTGAGAGGGAAGGGGAAAAGCCTTTAGGAGCTGGGAATGAGAAAATGGTAATATCTCACATTTATATAGTGCTTAAAATGAACTCTGTGAGGTTGGTAGTACAAACATTATTCTTCAATCAATTAATAAACATTTATTAAGCACCTAATAAGTGCCAGGCACTGTATTTACAAGTGAGGACCCTGAAGTTCAGTGAGATTGAGACTTGCCCAGTATTACGTAGCTAGTAAATGTCTGAGCCAGGATGCAAGCCTAGGGCCTCTGATACTTAAGTTGGAAGTTCTTTTCACTACAGTTGGGTGCCTCTCCTAGAGGAGGAGTAATAATAATTATCTAGAGCAGAGAAAGTGTTCTGAAACCCCTCTATAGCCTTTTGGTTGCGTGGAGCGGGGAGGGGAGGATTAAGATAGCTGGACCTCCTCACCTCTCTGGCAAGATGCCAGATAGCCTCTCTATATATGAAAAATGTTCCCTCTATACGTCGTGAAGTTACTACAGCTAAAGATTGATTTGTTTAACAAGGCTTCCTTTAAACATTCAAATTCCTTTGAGAAGGGGAAAGTGGTTTTCAATCATTCACATGTTAGAGTAAATTAGTTCAAGCAACTTGATTTCCTCAAAACATTTAGTTGAGATCTGTGGCTGAATGGATGGCCATTCAGTTTTGATTTGAGAAGGGAGAGGAAAGGGAAAAAGGAGGTAATTTTGGAGCATGGGGCATTATAGCAAAGAACTTCTTGAGCATCAAGAGGGACTGTGTGAAGGCAAGTGATATCTAGGCTTTGGGGAATAGGTAGTACCAGAGGTGAGGAAGGGGTATAGTAGGAAAGATGGGGTGATGTTAAGACAAAGTGTCCTCTTTTCCTAGTTATAGAGCTGGTCAGTTCCTCTTTTGAAAAATGGGGCCTTGGACCCAGTATTAATAATAATGATAATAATGGACTAGGCTGTAAACCTGTGATTTCTTTGCTACAGATAAAGAAACTCCCTATGCTAATGCGTGTTGACACCTTCTCTGAAACTTATAGTTGTAGAGCAGTGGTTCCCAACTGCTTTTTTTTCCATGAATCCTTTTCAACAACAATAAAAAAGTGTTTTGAGACTCCCTCCAGGGTAATTTAATATATTACTTAAAATCTGCAATTATTTACCATTTAAGGTGACATTAAAGAATTTTTAGTGCAAAACCCTTAGAACATCAGCAACCCCTCAAAGAGCCCAGAAATAACTCAATGGGACTCACCATCCCAGAGTATGTTGGGAGGTTAAGTGATTTGTATGTAAGAGGAGGAACCTGAATTCAAGTCTTCCTGGTTCTGAGACCAGCTCTGTATCAGTTATATCATGCTGACTCTCAATAAGCTAATATTTATACAACACTTTACTGTTTCCAGAGTTCCTTTGCGTATATTATTTCATTTGACTTGGAATGAAGGGGAATCTCAGTTTTGTCCTAGAAAATCTGAGGTCATAGGGTGAATAGTAGCTAGAGTCGGGGGGGTGGGGGGGTTAGAGGGACTCTGGCTGCTTCTCAGGCCTTAGGGTCTAAGCACTGTATACTTTTTTACTAAGGGACCGGAGCAGAAAGGATTCCTCCTTGCTACTTCCCATACCTGCTTTCTGATTCCACCTGAAAACCATAGGATTTAGAACTAGAAGAAACTTTAGAGAACATTGAATTACAGAATAACACTCTCATTATTCTCTAGTGAGGCAAACAGGATCCTGAGAAGTTTCAAAGCATGAATCCAGGGCTAGCTGTGTATGGCTGAAACAGCCACCCACTTGACCTGATTTCCACAGACCAAGGGAAAAAAGACTATGGGACAAATTGCCTGTTATGTGTAGGGCTCTATGCATGGCGCTATTGGGAACACAATATAAAGAAATAAAAAGTCATGGTTCCTGACCTTGAGAAGTTGATAAACAGGAGACACAACATAAACATATGAAAAGTCAAATAATTAGGAGTCTGTTGTCGTGGTGCTTTGCAGAGAAAGGGACTGAATCTGTGATGTCATTAGTAGAAAGAAAGTGAGAAAACTCCGTCTATCTATGTCCATTCTCTTCAATTAAAATCACAGAGATTTGTCTAGAAAAGTAGGAGGTTGAGTAAATCGCCCAGAGTTATATAACAAGCATTTGTCAGAAGTGGGATTGAACCCCATTCTTCCTGGCTAGGAGGTCTGCTCTCTCTCCACTTACACTATTATGCTGTACAAGAGTAGATATTTAATCAGCATTGAATGAATATTTTAAATGGTGCCTTGAGACAGTAATATGAGAAAGTAGAATGTAAACTAAAAATGATAAACATAAAGATTTGTTGACATTTGGGCAGGTAGAAGAGGAAATGGGCAACTATCCCACTATTTGGGCTGAAAGTTATGTAGAATGTCAAAAACATATGTTAAATTAATTTTCCCTTATGTGGATGCAGATGGAAGTGTCATCATATGGTAGAAATTGGGGAATCTTAGGCTCAGAATTAGGAGAGAAATTGGAAGGCAGAGTCCTATTTGAAGCAAGAGTCTTGGAACTTTCGTTAATTCATCTGCATTTCACTTAAGGCTTTGATACTCCTCCTCCCTTCCTCTTGGGTGTCAATTTATCAGTCTTGGAAGGACCGAACTAGAGTCCATCTCCTTTCTGATACTTTGCTTCAAAATCAGCCATTCCATTCACATTTATTTCCTTAGGTCTTTAAAGATAAAAGCTTCGTGTTTCATTGTATCCCAATGTATCATTACCGATACCAAATCTTGGGAAAATTAAACTTTTCTTTCACTTAACCAGAGAGCAAGAGCTAGAGCTACCTTCTGACACTGGTTCCTGATTTATTCACACTGACAAGATGAGTTCCCAAGATATGGCTATTCTTTTTCTCTAGGGGTAACTTTGAGGAGTTAAGGGATTGTTTTCTAATACTTTATAATAGCTCATGAACCCCTACATGTGTGCTTCTCCCCCATGATTAATAATTAATCAGCCAGACTTAATTGGCTTTCTAGAGAGGAGTATTTATTGAGGTGATAAGGTAAGAACAGTTGTTAGAAAACATCCCCTTAAAAGTCTGACATACTCTCCCACTAAAAAAAACATTTATTAAGTACCTACTATGTGGAGTCACATAAGTGGTGAAGTGGATAGAATGTTGGGCCTGGAGTCAGGAAGGCATCTTTTGGAGTTGAAATTTGGCCTCAGACACCTGTGTGAACCTGTCACTTAACCGTCTTTGCCTCAGTTTCCTCATCTGTAAAATGAGCTGGAAAAGGAAATGGCAAACCACTCCAGTATCTTTGTTAAGAAAACCTCAAATGGGGTCATGAAGAGTCAGGCACAACTGACAAACTATTGAACAAGAACACCACCACCACCACCAACAACACAGTGCTAAGTGTTAGAGATACAAAGAGGGCTCAAACTTAGAGACCACATGTAGCAAAGGGCTAAATCACAGGTCTTCATTACTAGAAATACTTTTCTTCTCTTCTTGGAGGTGCTCAAGAAGTTCTGCTTTAGTATGGTGTAGTTTTTCTTTTCTTGTCTTGTCTTTTTTTCAGGGCTCTTTGTGGAGCTGTGAGTCTGCCTGATTTTGTATCTAATCTGTTTCTGGCTCCCAATACAGACATTGTTGCCAGCCACTCTTGGTGGATAATGCTAAGATGCTGAAGCTAAAATGGGAAATTCAAAATTCTCCACTTGCAAAGCTCACAAGATTCCCCTCTTGCCAGAGGGGAGAGAAGGAAGCTCGTTTCTTCTCAGAGGTGGCTTTTTTTCCCCTCTCTACTTTTGCGTAGCTCCATTGTCTCTGAAATTCTCTTGGGTCCAACCTGGCTTGATATTTTGTAGATGACTCCAAGGATATTACTAAGCTTCTTCATCTGATCTGAATACCTTTCTTTTGCAAAGCCACTTGCAATTCATCCAGTGCCTAATCAGAAACACAATTCATTTAGGCATTTTCACGCTTATTTATAATGTCTTTGAGTGATTGGACTCAACCATGAATCATTCAATTGGTTAAGGTACCAAGGTGCTTTTTATCACTTACTTTAGGTAGAGTAGTAATTTGATTAATTTACTCAATCATCTCCGCCCAAATTCTGGAGATTTCTGTTTTGGTATAGCTTTGACTAGATGGATTCTGAGATCCTTACCAAATTCTAAGTTTTGTGATTTTTATGAGGGTGGGCATTGGTATGTCTAAATCATTCCAAATCTGTGAACCACCTCTTCCCTAATACATAGCCTAGGTTTGTGCATACTTTGGATATTTTAAATAAATGTTTATTGTCTAATTCATTAATGTATAGCTTAAGAGTAAGTGCTATGTGGAGCAAACAGATTTGAGGTATTTTTTTTTTAACAATTGAGACTTGTGAGCATTGTTGTTCAGCCTGCCCCTCAAAGATATAAAATGTTTTTTTAATATGAGAACCACTGGTGCTTAGCAGAAGATCTAGAAAATATTAAATCTGGAAAAAATTAAAAGCAACTTACTGAACAACTCATCTGTACCCAATAAACCCTGCAACATATTCTTTGATTCAGTGACACTGGCCTCCTTGTTTGCTCCACACACAAACCATTTCATCTCCCTGGTATATTTTCATTGGCTGTTCCCCATTTCTGGAATTCTCTCCTTCCTCCTCTCCATCTTTTGCCCTCCTGGCTTCCTTCAAACCCCAGCTAAAATTCCTACACAAGAAGACTTTCCTACCTCCCCATTAATGCTAGGACCTAAATTTTACTTATGATCTCAAGTTTATCCTGCATGTATCTTGTTTGTACTTAATTGTTTGTATGTTTGTTGTTTTCCCATTAGACTGGAGGGCAGAGATTGTCTTTGTTTGTGTCCCCAGGGCTTAGCACAGTGCCTGACACATAGTACGCATTCTAAAATGCTTGTTGACTGACTGACTGACTGACTAGAGAAGGGGAGATTTGAGGAGGAGAAGTTCACCTTTCAAGGTGTGACTATCCATCAAAGAATTTATCAGCCTTGCCAAATATGCACAACTCCATGTTTGGGACTATGTAAGACAAAGACTCAGATTCACATATTTACATACAGGTGGGCAAGACTTTAGAAGCCATTACATCCAAACATTTTACAGGTGAGGACACTGAGCCAGAAGTTATGTGACTTACCCTTGGTCACACAGATAGTAAGAGGTAGATCTCGGATTTGAAGGCAAGTCCCTTGATTCAAAATCCAGTATTCATTCCATCGTGCCACATTGTGCCTTCAGTTCTGTATAATAGGATAGCCCTGCTCTTGCCCAGGTTCAGAGCATATAAAAATGATGACATTAGTATAGACAATCACATCAACTGCATATCTAAAAATTCAGGATTTCAATCTGGTCAGCCTACTCACAATATATGCGGATCTCTTGTGACATGAACCAAATCATTTGCTGGCCCAAGACTGACACGTGATGCAATTCCTGGAAGGGCAGGTATACCAGAAAGAATTGGGGCTGAAGTTTCTAATTTGATTCAGAAATCCTGCGCAGACAATCATAAAGGGCCACATGGCCGCTGTACATCAAACCCAGGCATAACATCATGGGGTACAGGCTGCCATAGTCACATATCACACAATAAGAACATGGGTACCTGGGAATGGGGGATGAGGGAGGCTGGATGGAGCTGGCAACTCAAGTTTAGCTACGAGAAGTTCTGGATTTTGGACTCAAATTAGCCACTGATTGGCAGAGGACTCCAGACAAGGTGTGTTTCCTTTGTGCTTTATTTGATCCTTGAATGTGTGTGTCCCCCCCAACCCCAGATTGCTTCCTCTTCCTTCCTCCCTCCCCTAATCCCCATTACCTCCATAGTTTTCTTTATAACATGAAATTTCATGGGGAAAAGTGAAAAAAGTCATATAGGATAATGAATTTAGAATTGGGAGGGACCTTAGGGAAGTCATCTAGTTAAGTCATTTCATTTTACAAATTAGAAAATGATTGACCAGTCATTTGCCCATGATCACTGAGATTATAATGGAAATGATACCTGAACTCAGAATCTATAGTTCCAAATTTAACACACCATCCATCATGCCACTGTCATCTCTCATTTAATCAGTGTAGTGTTTTTACCTATTTGATGCCAAATCTCTGGATCTTTGATCAGGAGAGGGCCTGATGCCAGGTCTCTGTTAATTCAGGTACCAAATAATGCACTCATAAATGGTGGAACAGTTAACAAAAGGAGGTTTACTTAGTTCCGACATAGGAAGCACATGCAACAAGGACATGTTAGTACTCAGCTTCTATAAATGCTGCTTTCCCCCACCCCCTCCATCTCCATATGGAAAGCATCTGTTCATCATGATGTCGGGGTGTTGATCTTCAACCATCCACCTAGTTGAAGGGGAACCAACTTTTTATGCAGGGAGGCAGGGACCAATCAATTCCAGAGGCCAGCTTTTTTTACCTTTTATGGAAAACTAATCCCTGTTTCAGGGAAATGGGGAAGGAGAGGGACCCTGGTCCTTTCACAAAAACATTCAAGTGACTTTTTTATTGACTATTTGGCATGATGTAGACACTAATTTTATATTTATACTAGACAGAAGGTAAAGAACTTAGTAATGATGAATTTAGATAAAAATATATGCTGTGCTACTCAAATACCCTAAGTTCCTATTAAGATTTTAAACTTATTCCATATTACCGTGGAAATAACTTTTCCAGAGGGATGACTGACTGGATGAATATTGCCATATTTTGTGATTAACATAAGTATTTGAAAATGCCTAAAGTTCCAGAAGATTTTGTTTTAGGACTATTATTTAAAGAAAAAGAAAAAAGAGAGAGAGAGAAGATTAATGAACTATGCTTAGTAAAGATGCTACAGAGATTTAAACTTAATTAAAATAAGACTAAAAGAATTAAAAACTAATAATTTTTAGATCATTTTGTATCTATAGATGTATAATGGAAATTTTTTGCAATTGCAACAAGTATATAACTTGCATTATCTCTTGCAAAACCAGATTAAAGATTGGAAACTTGTATAGTATTCACTTTATAAATTTTACCAAAAATCTAATGAATATGCATTTTGGGAGGTTTCTGTCACACTGAGGACCACCACTTTTTACTCACAACTGAAATAGAACACCTTAAAATTTACAATATCATCAACTGAATGGCACAGTGGATAGAGTCCTGGGCATGGAATCAGGAAAATGTGAGTTCAGATCTGAACTCCTGAACTTGCTAGCTATGTGACCATGGGCAAATCACTTAACTTTTTCCTGCCTCAGTTTCCTTTCCTGTAAAATGGGGGTAATAATAGCACCTACCTCCCAGGGTTGTTATGAAGATCAAATGAGATATTCATAAAATACTTTGTGAGCCTAAAATAATGTTGAGCTTCTGGTAATGTTATTATTGTTGTTAAGCCTAAGTACTACTGTACTGTCATTTCTCTTTAACAGATGAAGAAAATGAGGGTCAGAGAGGCTAATCGACTTGCCCCCTGTATTAAGATTCAGAGGTGGGATTTGAGCTTAGGTCTTCCTAACTTAAAAAAGTTAGCTAACACTCTATTCACTAGGCCACACTGAACTTGTACTAGCTAAATCACAGAATGTCAGAGCTGAACAGTACCCCAAAGATCTTCTAAACCGATGCTCTTATTTTATAGATGAAAAAAAAAAACCCAAAGCCCACAAAAGTGGTGTGACTTGGCTAAGACCACACTGTTAGTTATTTGAGGGTACAGTTCAGCTGTATCCCTTTCCTACCTTTGAAGTTTTACTTGGGTCAATTCCTTTCTCCATTGACCAGACAACTGAATTCAAAGACAACAAGATTGCTGGCTCTGTAAAATCTACAGGTAGTCTATCAGTACAAGATGTCAAACTTACTACAAAGTAGTAATCATTAGTATGATTTGGGGAGGGAGGGAGAGAGAAAAACAGAGAGAGGAAAGAGTAAAAGACGAAGATAGGAGAGAGAATGAATGATTGAGCAAAAGAAAAAGAGAGAGAGAATAGAGAGAATGGAAGAGAGGAGAGAGAGAGACAGACAGACAGACGAAGAGACAGAAAGAGACAGAGAAATTGGTGAACCAGAGTAGATATACAGAATACAAAAGCAAACAAATACAGTAGCATAAAGTTTGATAAGCACAAAGATTAACTCTAGTTACTGGGGAAAGACTTACTATTTGATAAAACCTACTGGGAAAACTAGACAGCAATCTGGCAGAAATTAGATTTAGACCAACACCTCATACCATACACCAAGATAAATTCTAAGTGCATACATGACCTAAGTGGAGACATGACATCACAAACAAATTAAAAGAACATTGAAGAAATTACCTTTTGGATTTATGGATAAGGGAAGAATTCATAATGAACAAGTAATAAAAAAGATCACACAAGATAAAATTGACAATTTTGATTATATTAAATCAAAAAGTTCTTGTACAAAAAATCTGGTATAGTAAAAATTAAAAGGGAAACATGGCCAGGAAAAGTTCTCTGGTAAGTTCTCATTTCCAAGATATATAAGGAACTAATTCAAATTTATAAGGCTAGGAATAAGAATCGTTCTCCAATAGGTAAATGGTCAAAGGATAAGTATGTGCAATTTTTAAAGACCAAAAAAACCTGTCATGAAAAATGTTGTAAACACAATTCATTAGAGAAATTCAAATTAAAGCAACTTTGAGGTTTTACCTCACCCATGTCAGACTGGCAAAGTTGAAAAAAGAGAAAAATGAAGAATGTTGGAGAGGCTGTGGGAAAACACTAGTGCATTGTTAGCAGGGCTGTGTATTCATCCCATCACAATGGAAAGGCATTTGAAACTATGCCTAGAAAATTACCAAACTGTCCATACCTTTTTGACCCACCTGTACCACTAATAGGCCTAAACTCCAAAGAAATTCAAGACAAGAAAAATCTTCATCTACAAAAATATTTAAAACAGTTTTTTTTTTTGTGGTGACCAAAAATTGGAAATGAAAGAAAATTGTGCATATTCTATTGAAGAATGGTTAAACAAAATACGGAATGTTATTGTGCCATGGATAGAGTGCCAAGCCTGGAGTCAGGAAGATTCATCTTCCTGAATTCAGATCTGGCCTCAGACACTTACTAGCTGAGTGACCCTAGGCAAGTCACTTGACTCTGTTTGCCTCAGTTTCCTCATCTGTGAAATGGAATGGAGAAGGAAATGGCAAACCACTCCAGTATCTTTTCAAAGAAAACCCCAAATGGGATCATGAAGAGTCAGACATGACCAAAATGACTGAACAACAAAATTGTATCATAAGAAATGATGAAATGCACAACTGCTGAGGAAACTGGGAAGCTTTTTATGAATTGATACAGAGGGAAGTGAGCAGAGCTAGGGGAACAATTTATACAATGATAATGACATTATAGAGGAAAAGCTATCTGGAAAGACTTTAGAACTCTGATCATTGCAATAATAAATCACAAGTCTTAAAGGAAAATAAAACATTCCACTTGCCCCCTCACAATAAGGTGATAAACTTAAAATGCAGGAAGTCAAACATTTTCAGACATTTGTTGTTGTTGTTCAGTTTGACTCTTCCTGGCCACATTTTGGGGTCTTCTTGGCAAAAGATACTGGACTGGTTTGCTATCTCCTTCTCTAGCTCATTTTTATAGATAAGGAACTGTGGCAAACAGGGTTAAATGACTTGCTCAGGGTCACTCAGCTGATAAATGTTTTTGAGACTGGATTTGAACTCAGGAATGAGTCTTCCTGATTCCAAGCCTAGTACTCTATCCACTGTGCCACCTAGCTGTCCATTTCAGACACTGCTAATGCAAAATTTTGTTTTTTGCAAGAATATATTTGGGTGTGTTTATATATCTATATATCCATGGATTTGTTTTTTCATGTTTGTTTTTTTGATTTGTTCGTTGTTGGGAGGGAGAGTAGTGAGGGGGACAGATTTTAAAATGGAAAAAAAATACTTACAACAGTAACTTCCCTTTGTCTAATGCCCCAACCTAGTATGGCTTCTGCAAGTCACTAAAAAGGCAGCATGATTTATCCACTTCCTCAGCTCTGCTAGGTTTTCTAATTACATTGTTAACAACAAGATAGAAGGACAAGTTTCCAGCATTTCAGAACAGTATATCAACTATGATTCAAATTTAAAACCAAGTGAAGTAATACTGTAAGTTTTATGAAGGGAATAGAACAATTTAGTTTTTATTTAATTAAAAATAATTTATGTTTTTGAAGAGTGTGTTTGAAATTAGCTTCGCTGATAGCATGAATAAGGGATAAAAACACTCTTGGAAGTTTAAGGTTGCACCTACATAAAATTCAATCTTATTTTATGGTATGTCAAGTGTTCCATTTAACTGGTTTTTAGAGCCAAGGAATGGATTCATGTGGTGTGTCCACCCCCTTTTCCCCAGTCTGTAAGCACACTGGGGCATATAAAGGCATTGTCCCATATTTGGGAATACTGATTGTTCTTCTCATCCCCATTGCCTGCATTTTTATATGCTATAAAAGACTGTTCTTTCTGCCCAGAAACAGTATAAAATCTATGACATTGGGGAGTTAAGAAATATGTATTTGAAATAGTGCAAGACAGCCTTGTATATGATCTTAACCTACGTCTGTACCAAAATGTGCAGTACAGGCTTCAACAATAGATTATATTTATATAGCAGCTGATGGGAATGAATTTACCATCTGTACTGCTTTAATTAAGGTTGGTAGTGTATTATTTTTTTCCAATTTGCAGATTAGGACACAATTGCTCAGAGAGGTTTAATTACTAGAATTAATAGAGCTGGAAGTAGAACTCAAGACTTCTGACTCCAAGCCTAAGACTCTTTCCACAAAATGATGCTTTGTCCAGCTATAACCACAAAAGGGGTCCCTTGTTAAATTAGCAGAATAGAGGTAGGAACCTGTTTCAAACATGATACTATGACATTATGATCTATGCCTGATGGAATTATGTGGTTGTTAGCTACCTCTGTCTTCACTTGAATTTTCTGGCCCTGTAGGACCAAGCAACTGCTATATAGCTTGGGGGGGGGCCAAGGATAGAATTTTAGAGGTAGAAGAGAACTAAAGGGTTTCACCTTAATTTAACAAGTGAGAAAACTGAGGCCTATTAGATTGTATTTTGTTTCTCTGAAGTGTATATCTTTAAGAACTAAGAGGAAGGGGGATGCACAACTATGTGAATGGGTATGTCCACCAGTGAGCCTATGAGCATCGTAAAAGTCTTTCAGTGGATGCACTACTCTGGCTGCCCTTGACCTTGGATCTTTCTGGGACTTAGCCCTCATCAGCTGCTCTGCATTGTCCCTTCAGTTCTGATGCTCAATATTTCCCATTGCTACCTTTTGTTTGCTCATATTTTCATAGTGTTAGAGTTGGAAGGAACTTCAGAGTTTATCTGTTCAATTACAGATGAGGAAATGGAGGCTGAAGAAGTTAAGTGACTTGCCTATGGTCACACAAGATAGTAGGTGTCAGAACAAAGACTTGAGCTCAGGTTTTCTGACTCTAAACTTGGAGTGATTTATTTTCTATTGTAGCACATTGTTATGAATTTTCTTGATTCAGCTTTAAAGATTTTTGAGCCCTACCCTGCATATGATGTTCTGGGATATTCTGGAAGCAGTTCATATCCATGAGAACAGATTGTTGTATTTTCAGTGTGAGCATTTACTTCTCAAGTGATTTGCCCAAGGTCACACAGTTGATGCACAGCCAGGACTAGATTACAGGAGACCTAACTGTTAGTCCAATGCTCTTCTCTGTTACACTATATTACTAAGAAGTCAAGGAAACTTTGGATTGCAATTTTCTTAAGTCATTATAGACTAATTATAGAAAATTATGAGAATACTTTACGCAAACTGCTACTTCCACTAAGCCTTGGGATTGTATTTTAGTTCTGAGGAATTGTGGAAGATGCTCACCTAAGATAATTTCTTCAGGTTGTTATTTAATTGAATTATATGGTCCATAGAAGCAAATCACCAATTCTCCATGGGATTCTTGCAACATTGGGCTCTATTGTAATAAGTAATGTTGGTTAGGAAACAGAAAAATATAGAAAAATAGGATTTGGAAAACCTTCCCTTTTTGATAGCTCTCTCTCCTTTTGTATGGTTTTTGGCATGATGGAGGTTGTCAAGGGTGGGAATGAGGTATAAGTTAGAGTGATAGTACCTGTCTATTGTACCTTTTTGAGAATATTATGGATTGGATGTCTTGATGAGCGGTGAATATTGGTGGAGTTAGTATTAAGCATTTCATCATTCTTTGTACATGTGACAAATAGCAGGTCTATTTTGTAACTAAAAAAAAATCCAGAAAGGTACATGGGAGAATCTCTATAGGAAAAATAACCTTTATATTCTTACTGTATTCTCGATTAATTTTATAACTATGTAGTTTTATTTTTCAGTCTGGTGCCAACTGCTGTCCTTTTAGGTGTATGTATGGGGTGGAGGAAAGGAATATTATTTTAATTGCTGTTTGTTTTTCTAATTACAAACCTTTAATTCTAGTGAAATAGTCCCTTAGGACTTGTGTGTGTGTGGGGTGGGGTGGGGCAGGTAGAGGAGGGTGGAACATAAGGCATGATTTTGCAATCTGATATCAGGGAAGTGATTAAAGTTAGTTAGTTGGTTGGGATTGATGTTCATTTTCCATTGGGCCTTAAGAACTATCAGTAGATAGTTTTGGGAGCCAGGAGAGGTCTAAAATGGGATGAGGGATTGGAATAGCAGAAGCAGCATCTGGGAGGGCACATTGTGTTTGAAAGCATGGTAATGCTAGGAGAGGGGAGAGATGACTCATGGAGTTCCAGCTGACTGGCTCACATTCACTTGGCTTTTAGGAATAAGAGGACCCAATTGCCAGTTTAGTGAAATAGGACAGAGAAGCCAACTTTGCCAATCTGTTCAAGGCCAGCTGGTTCAAATGGCTAGGGAATGTCCTTCATTCAAATCAACCATTTCTAAGAGGATGGGTCAAGAGCAAGAGAGAAAGCTTTGGGGGACCATAGGTATCAATATCTCTAGAAGATGAAAAAGATGACTTCTGAATTAGGACAGAAGGACTAAAGGCCTGGGACAGATGATTGGAGTCTATATAGGAGAGCCTTTTCTACAAACTAAAGGGGCAAGGACAGAATTTCCATCGGTTCAAGGCTAGAGAATCTAAGGTGGAGTAGCTAAATGAAGTTTATTTCAGGCTAGCCCTGGAGAAGGACTTGCCTGATAAATGGCGTTGGAGGATGTAGAGGGCAGAGAGCCACATTTAGGAATTTAGAGTATATACCTGTCGTACTGTCATACTCAGAGCTAAGGATTTAGTCTTCTCATGCATAAAATGGAGGCTGGATAAAATGCCTCTTGGTTATCTTCCAGCTCTAAAGTATCCTAAGAATATTCTCATATTATTGTTCTTAGTTGTGGTTGTAATTGTAGTAGTAACAGTAGTTGTGTAGTAGTAGTGGTAGTAGTAGTAGTAGTAGTAGTAGTAGTAGTAGTAGTAGTAGCAGCAGCAGCAACAGCAGCAGCAGTAGTAGAAGTAGTAGTAGTAGTGGTGGTGGTGGTGGTGGTGGTAGTGGTAGTAGTAATAGTGGTAGTAGTAGCAGCTAACATTTATAATAGTGTTTACTATGTACCAGGCACATAGTTCTAATTTACAAATATTTTTTCATTTGAGACAACTACCCTGGGAAATATGTGCTATTATTATTCCTAGTTTACATATGAGGAAACTGAGGCAAACAGAAGTTAAGTGACTGGCCCAGAGTTACATAGCTAGTAAGTTTCTGAGGTCAAATGTGAACTCAGTTCTTCCTGACTCCAGGCCCAGGGTTTTATCTACTACGTGCACCACCTAAGTAATCAAGATCAGTTGAGGCCTAACATGACGTTACATATAGTCTAGGCAAATTTGGGTCAGCTGACAACCTAGTCCAAACCCTAGAAAAAAGAGATTCAAAGAAAAGGTAGCCAGTCAGGCAAAAAAAGAAGAGACCAAGAAAGAACAGACGTCCTTATAAGTGAGCTCCAGAAGAGCAAGGGTAACTGATAAGACCTTTGTAAACTCTATAACTTTTCTCCTTGTTATTTTAGTACTTTGTATGCTTCAAAAGATCCTGTATGTGGTTTGGCTTATAGTAAAGTGCTTAATATTTGTTGAATTATAGACCTCAACCTGGAAAACACCTCACTGGACCTTCAGTCCAGTGACCTCATTTTACAGATGAGGAAACTGAGGTTTACGAGGGCTTGTCCAAGTTCACAGAGAAAGTAAAAATCTGAAGTGGGTGTTGAGCAATGGCCCTCTGACTTTATAAAGAAAACGTTTTGTTGTCTAGGTGTGTCTAACTTTCTGTGACCCCATTTTGGGGTTTTCTTGGCAAAGTTACTGGAGCAGTTTGTCATTTCCTTTTCCAGATCACAGATGAGAAAATCGAGGCAAACAGGTTAAGTGATTTGGCCCAGGGTCACACAGCTAATATGTATCTGAGGCTGGATTTGAACTGTTTGTTCCTGGTTCCAAGCCCAGTGCTCTATCCACAGCACCACCTAGCTGCTCCCATAAAGCGTTTAAAAGCACCTAAAAGTAGGGTTGTTTGCATTTCCCAGGAAGTAGGGCAAAGGAGAAATGAAGGGCTTGCATTGACTCATAGGTTCCCGAAGTGGGTGATACTGCCCCCTGGCTGAGCTGCTGGAACAATGAGGGGGGAGGTGGTAGACTTGGGTGCAATGGTGGTGGTGGTGTTGGGGGGCATTGAATAAAAATAACAAGGCAGTGGAAGCATAAGAAAAGAAGAGAAGATAAGAAAGTTTTGAAAAATCATTCCTGTATGTTTCATCTGTTACGTAACAGAGTTAAAGTCCTAGTGATTACATAATTTTCCAAATAAACACACAAAATGCAAGTTATGACCCATCAGAGGTCAAGTCTGCCGACAGGTCTTAACAAGCAAGTATTGGCAGGTATAGTATGTAGTATGTTGTTGGGAAGCCCAGAATAGGAATATGTATTTGTAATGACTTGTTTACAATATGATACTGTACAGTTACATGATGTAATAATGCATCATCAAAATTTCAAAGCAGGAGAAAAAAAATTTATAATAAATTATTAAATTTGAGATGTGATTTTTAAAAAAGTCTATTTTTTGAAATGACCCAAATTTTAAAAGAAGTTAAAAGGTTAAATAATGTAGATTTCCAGGGGGGTGCTGAGTATTTTTTTTTAAAGGGGGCAGTAAGCCAAATAAGTTTGGGAACTTCTGGGCTATAGGCTAAGCAGACAAGGTAGGGAACCCAATAGATGTGTTGCCATTGAGAAACCTACAGGAGGTGACAGTGAGCCAAGTTCTGGGGCTTGCTACTGAAAAACCGCAGGAGGTTTGGAATGAGACAATGGAAGGATGCAATGAGAAGGAACTTAGGACAGGAAGTCTTCATTTTTGTCTCTATCTTCTCAGTCTAGCACATAGCAGGTGCTTAATAATGCTTGTTGAACTGAATGGAATCGAAGGAATATCTGGGAAATTATAGTGCAGGGGAGGGGAGGGGAGGCTCTCAGTGTATTTTGCTTGGGTTTTAAAAAGGACAGCAGAGAATAATTTTACCATACTCTCTATAGGCAAACCAGCTGTCACAGGAAAGAGCTTGGGGAGGGAGCAGACCCAGTTAGTAGATATGGAGACACTTCCATCTCTTCCAGCCTCCAGTGAAATGAGAAATGTCAGCTGTTCTTACCAATTTTTAAGTAGCATATATATTTTTTTGAGAGTTGTAAATCTTTATTAGTTTAACACTTCAAAATGAACACAGCTGAAACCAAATTGAATTGTTAGGGAGCTAAAAATGTTGAGCTATTGTTTTCACACTCTCTTCTAAGCTTCCCTTTATTCTATTTATTTTCTAATGCTGAGTGACCCTCTGAGTAAACCATTCTTCAGGAAATATAGCCCTGGGTAAGAAGCCTTTTAGCCTTATGCAATATCACTGCTCAGCAGGGGGTGTCACTTTTCTTAAATGCTAGTTGGGAAAGACCTTGGAGACCATCTAATTCAACTTTCTTATTTTACAGATGAAGACCCTGAGGCTCAGAAAGACTAAGTGATTTATCCAAGGTCACACAGCTACTTCGTGGCAAATTTAGGCCTAACACCCAGATTCTCTGACAACCAGCCTAGGGCTTTTATTCCCTATATTAAAATACTCTTTACTGTATAGAATTCTTTCTGCACCTTAAGATTCTGAAATTATTAACCGGATTCAGAGTGCAAGTATTTGCTCTGATTATTTATGCAGTTTGATTTTTTGTTTTTTTTGGTCTTTCTTCTTTTACCAGAACCGATACACTTCTTATTCTTTTCATCATAGCTAGAGTAACTGCAGAAAAAGAATCAACCTCAATGTTTCCATTGACCCTTCATACAAAGCTTTTGGCAAACAAGACCACAGAAGACACTCTGACTGTAAAAATTGTTTAAATGTCATCGGCAGCTATCACCTTTCTTGAACCTGATTACTCTAGGGCATTAAGGTATTCTGGTAGCCAGCATACTTAACTCTAAAAAGCTGTGCATGCAATCTCTTTATATTTTGTTGAGAGTAATTACTGGGCAGATAATGAATTCTCCTTTCTGTCTGCAAGCAGATGGGCTCCTATTATCAGGGTCTTAGAACAAACTGATTGTGTTAAGGTGCTGTGTCACATCTAATTCTAGGAGCCAAAGGGGAAATAACCTCATTTATTAATGATAGGGGAAAGTATGAGGAATTCATTACCTGACACTTATTTTCTATAATTGAAGTATTTTTCCTTTTTTTCTTGTGTTAAGGGGGAGGTTGGCCCAGCACAGAAAGGTAGGCCAAAATTGCACTGGGTCTGAAATGAGCCTGTGATCTGTGTGGCTTTGGGTTTTTCTAGGCAACTGGTTTTCTGAAAAGTAAAGATTTTCCCCATTGATCTTGTTTCTGTAAGGCTGCAATATTAATTTACCTTCTTAGGGATAAACATGCTTCCATCAGGGAAGATTCAGAAGCCTGAATTATATATACGATTTCTCTTTCCCCAGAGAAAACACTGCATTTTGGGGGAAAACAGACTGATTTTTTTTTTCTGCTTCAGGAATGGCCATGGTGTCCGTAAATTAGCAAAACAATTCAGCAGAAGAGGAGCTACAGCTTTAGAACCAAAAGGGACCTCATGCAGTTCAATCCCCCTTTATTTTACAGGTGGGCAAACTGAGGCCCAAGGGTGAGGCTCGCAGTCACATAGGTTGAATGGGTCTAATTTGCAGGGAGGAAAGGCTTTCACCTTACATAGCTGATGAATCAGTTTAATTTAGTCTAGTGGAACAAAGATATTTTAATAAGGGCTCACTATATATATATATATGTATATATATGTATATACACACATATACCTATACCTATACATATGTGTGTGTGTATGTATACACACACACACACACACACACACACACACACACATATATATATATATATATATATATGACAGGTGGTTGACTGACTAGCTATCCACATGATGTGATCCACTGGGTACAAGTAAGGCCAAAAATATGCATTTCACTGATCATAGGATTTAAAATTCTACCTTTTAAAGGTTCATTCTTTTTAAAAAGGACATCTATAAAATATGTTTTCAAATAAATAATAACTAACCTTCATATAATGTGCCAGACACTGTGCTAAGTGCTTTACAATTATTATCTAATTTGATCCTCCCAGCAACTTGGCGGGGGGGGGGAGATGCTATTATTAACGCCATTTTACAGATAAGAAAACTAGGCAAACAGGGTTAGATGACTTGCCCGTGGTCTCACCAGCAGGAAGTATCTGAGGCCAGATATGAACTCAGGTCTTCCTGACTCCTGGCTAGGTGGTCTATCCACCAAGTCACAGCACAGAATGGGACACAGAGCAATTTTGTTACTACATTGTTAAATTGTGTGTGTGTGTGTGTGTGTGTGTGTACATACACACATATATACATACATACATACATACACACATGCATATATATATATATATATATATATATATATATATATATATATACACATACACATACATGTTGTTCAGTTGTTTTCAGTCCTGTCTGACTCTTGGTAACCCCATTTGGTGTTTTCTTGGACAAGATACTGGAGTGGTTTGCTATTCCCTTCTCCAGCTCATTTTTAAAGATAAGGAAACTGAGGCAAACAGGGATAAATGACTTGCTCAGGGTCACACAGCTAGGAAGTGTCTAAGTTTGGATTTGAATTTAAGATAATGAATCTTGCTGATTTCAGTCCTGCCACTCTATCCACTGTGCCACATAGCTGTCCACATCCATCCGTCCATCCATCCATTCACACACAAGTATGTGTGACATATATGTTTGTGTAGATATAGATACACATTTCTCTCTCACACACATATATATATAAACATACATATATATGTGTATATATAGATACACACATTTCTCTCTGTCACACACATACACACAGGGAGCTAGGTGGCATTGTGGATAGAGTGCCGGGCCTGAAATCAGGAAGATTCATCTTCCTGAATTCAAATCTTATTATATAAATATGTATAATATAAATATATAACATAAATATTATATAACATATAAATATTATCTCAATATATATGACATATACACACATACATTTGTATGTAAAATATATACATATAATGCAATATTCATGTATCTATATCTAAATCTATCTTTAAAACCCTATATATATATATATATAACAGAGGTTTAAGTTTCTTATTTAATCCTTTTTTATTCTTTATATAGTGAAATATTTCTGTTTATTCATAATTCAATTCACAATAGGGGATAGGGAATGGAACTGTGGTTTTATTGACATAGAGAACTCCCAGTCAAGGAAACTCCCTTTACCTGTAGCTTCTGTTGTTTAGTCTCAGAGAATTGTCTAGAGTCCAGGGGTGGGGAACCTGTGGCCTCGAGGCCGCATATGGCCAAGTACAGCCCTTTGACCGAACCCAAACTTCACAGAACAGATCCCCTTAACAAAAGGATTTGTTCTGTAAAACTTGAACTCAGTCAAAAGGTCGAACCCAAGAACCTAGAAGGCCGCAGGTTCCTCACCCCTGGAATCTAGACAGTACTGATAGCCATTATCAGAAGCCAGTCCTAAACTCAAGCACTTCCTCACTTCAAGGCTGGCTCTCAATTCCCTTAGCCACAATACCTCTCTAAATTCTCTTTTTTTTTCCCCCCAAAAGATTCATCTTTTTTTTTTTTTTTTAAAAGGCTTTATGGTCTTTAGTTTCACTTAGCTCCTTTGTGAAATGCAAATACTCCTGGGGCAGAGTAGCCTCTGGAACTTTCACCGGCCATTAACACCTTGGTGGGAATTGTATGGACTCCACTGAGAACAAAGGGTGGGAACTAAAGCTCTAGTAACTCACTTAAAAGGAGCACTAAATATTGGAGATAACTGCTAAATATACAATTTTGTCTTGGGCCAAGCCTGTCAGACTACAAGAAGATGATGAAAGGTGCCTTCCTGTGCCCCCACACCCCGCCTTCTTCTTCTTCTTCTTTTTTTTTTTTTTTGGTTCTAGAATGGAAACCTGCTAGTGTTCCCTGCGCATGCTCAGTCGTGAGTGCTAGTTTCAGTTTTCTGCTGGGCACTTAATAGAGGGAGAGATACAAGAATTGCAGTAAAAATAGAAGGAAATCTGAAAGAGGTCAGAGAATGGGGGGGGGAGGTGGGAGGTAAAAAGCATTGATAAAAGTATCAAATAAAGTTAACAGAAATCCCACCCCATTCAATGTGGGTGTTTTCTAAACCTTTAGTCTTTAGGTCTTTGATCTTCTTTTTTTATACACTTTACCTGATATTCCCCTGGGGTGTGCTGGAGCCAGCTGGAATAAGATCCTGATTGTTAAATTTTCAGTGTGAACATTTACCCCAAGGAAATTCGCAAATGCTGCAAATCAGAGCTTGGTTTATTGTTTTGGTGATAGTCTAGAGTGAAGAAAATGATAGAGAAAATGTGAGGGTAGATTAAACTTAAAATTATGTTCTGAATAGATCCCCCACCCCCCACCCCCAGAGCTGGTTGTTAAACATTTATCATCATACCCCTGCAAGTCCCCCACTCTCAGGAATTCGTCCCTTACATCTCTTTGTGAGAGGTAGTTAATCTAGGGGGGACCAAATGCAGTGGAAAATATACTAGACTGATTCAAAAGACATGTGTCTAAGTCTGTTGGTAACTAGCCATCTGATCATAGGCAAGTTCCTTAAACTTTATGAGCTTTATTTTCCTCACCTGCAGAATGGGCCTATAAATGCTTGTTACTTGAAATCATAGCCTTAGAATTATAATCATGGTCTACATCAAACTTTTAACCACATAGCTGCAAAAGGGGGGAGGGGAAAGTATGTGAATGCAATTTGAGAAAACTGTGAAAAGCTCTACGAATGTAAGTTATTATAATGAGTCCTGAAGCTTCCTTTCCAAGCATAACCTCTCTTAAGAACTAACCCTGTACGTTGTGTACCGTTCATTTCCACTTAAATAGCCTGCTGTCAGCTGAAACTTGACATGTTAAAAACAAACTAATTATCTTAGACGCACCGTGACATAAGGAAGAGTGTTGAACTTGGAAACAGGAAGACTTGGGTACAAATCCCGTCTCTTGTCGCTTTACCAGCTGTGTGGGCATGAGCAGGTCACTTCTTTCAATTTCAATCTCTTCATCCATAAAATAGGAATAATACTACCTCAAGTGGTTGTTACAAAGCTTAAATGAGATAAAACGTATAAAACTCTTCACAAACTTTAAAATACCATGTGGAATTTTATTATTATTATTATTGTTACTATTTCCCTCAAAAGTGATTTCCCCTTTCTGCCTATTCAGTCAATTACATCATCCCGCTCACGCGCCCCCCCCCTCCCCCAGTGAAAAACAACCATCCTCTTTTCTAAGCATTCTCCTTAGGAAGAGGACAAAGTGCCTGTCTTAGACAAGAACTCGATTAGTTTAGTATGGGGCCAATTCTTAGCAACTGCCGCCCTCTAGTAACCTGGACAGTGGAGACCAGTCTTCTGATTTTTTCCGGCCATTCACAGATTAGTGATCCTACCTTTTAGGGATTTTCACTCTCCAGGGAACACTTTTCTCCAGTCTGCCAAGGCCTGAAATTGACCCAGAGGGAGACTGAAATTCATACAAAGGGACAGGGAAGGAAGGAATTCAAAAATATTGTTGGGGATTGATTCCTTGGGGGCACAATGTGTCTGGTGTGAATGTTCTAGCTGTGGGATCACACTAGAGATTTCACCACTCCCTCCCCCAGCCTGCCTGGTATTTAACTATTTCATGCCCTCAAGCTTTGACTGTCTGGCTAGGTTCCTTTAGGATAGAGACCTTGGTTTCTTGGTACACCTCTAGTACTTAGCACAGGACTATTCCCATAGTAGGCATTCAAAAAGGAATCGTTGAATTTAATTCAGTGCACACTGGTTGTGTTGTTTTGGATTTTTGAGGTTAAATGTTTTTATAGACCCTACAAAACTACTCTTTCCCCCATTTCTAACCATCTGTCCTGCCCACTAGGGAAAGCCCTTTTATCTGATTATAGTCTAGCCTTTTAAGCTCTTGGCCTAGAGGACATTCTTGTAAACGATCCTAGCCATCTGAACATGCAGAAATATGTTTATGGAAATGTTTCCACAACCACTTTATTTTCTTATAGGTCAGTTAAATTTTCAACATGGAACGAGGAAAAGACATCTTGGGATTAATGGATTTGTGTTTCAACAGCATAAAGCCTTAGACATACCTGCCTTATATAAATATAAATAGTGGTACTATTTGACTTTGAATTACTTATGTTTCTAAATGCTGATTACTTATGTATGTATAATATATATATATATGTGTGTGTATATATATATAAGTATGCATTTGCTGTGTGGACTTGGAGTCAGGCAGGATCTTCCTGGGTTTGACATACAACCATAAACAAAATCATTTAACTTCATCAGATTCAGTTTCCTCATCCATAAAATGAGGATTGGTACTAGTCATAAATAGGGCAGAATGACTGAGCTTTGCTCCAGGTCACTGAAATGTGGAGGGTGCCATTTATATTCCTTTGGGAGTACAGAAACAACTGAGTTAAGGACTTAGCAAACAAGAATAATTAGTGAAAATAAGAAGCTATCAGATGGCACACATCGACATCAGCTTTTTTTCTGACCCAACCCCACCCTACCCCATGATAACAGCATCCTCTTTCAGTGACTTTGCAGCGTCCTAGAGTCTTGGTTCAAGGGAGTGCTGACATCCCAGGGTCTCTGTAGGGTTCTGGGCTCTCTCCACCTCAATCATCTTGTGTCCCAGGGACCTGTTTACCCTCAATTAAATTTGTCCTAAAAAGTTAATTTGAGAATGTGCTTCAGGCTGACTGTCATGGCTATATCAATTATTAGTTACAGCTCTATGTATGGTTGTGAGGATCATATGAGATGTTTCTAAAATGCTTTGCAAACCTCTCAGTTATTGATGCTTTTCTTTTTTGGAATCATGTATTTACTTATATCTGTATATATTTTGCATTCCCTCAGAAGAACGTCAACTCCTTGAGGGTAGGAATCATTTTGTTTTTTTTTTTCAGTTTATTATTTAGCATAATGGCTTGCTCATAGTGGGCATTTAATAAGTGTTTATTAAATTGAATTGAAGCCCTATATCATGGAAAAGGGAAGCCTTTCTAGAAATCAGTTATGAAATCTCATATTGTATCAGACCTATGCGAGATGAGACTAACACATATTCAGTTACTGCTATTGAAAGTCACCAGGCTTAGACTTCTAGGCACTTTATCACATATGTCACATATTGCTGTTTTTCTAGGTAGCTGGGATTTGGTCTAAGAAAGTGCTATTGAGGTTTTCGTTTCAGTGATTCTTACGTGAATGCTCACACAGGAGAAACTGTTTGGTAGATGAATTACTTATTGATTGGAAAGCACAACGGATTGCTGAAATCCCCTTGCAATTCTCTTCAAAGTTTCTCGGATTATCACATTTATGGTCCCAGTAAATGCTTTAAAAGAATGTGTTGGTGAATGGTATCTCAGAGAGCTGTCATCATCAATTTAATATTTATTGAACTGGGTATAAGGCACTGGAAAAAAAGGGCTGAAACTGTATTGGAGAGAAGCTGGGTAATTTCTGAGTTTTGACTAATGGAGTGTTAATTTCCATTGGTGATGCTAAATACACAGCTTTCCATCTTCCTGATGAGTCCACATATTTACAAAGAATAAAGTCACAATAAAGACTTAAATATTATCCATAAACATGTGAAAAATGCTCTAAATCATTATTGATTAGGGAAATGCAAATTAAAATAACTTTGAGTTACCACTCCATACCTATCAGATTGGCTAATATGACAGAAAAGGAAAATGACACATGTTGGAGGGGATAGGGGAAAAATGAGATAGTAATGCACAGTTGGTGGAGTTGTGAACTGATTCAACCATTCTGTAGAGCAACTTGGAACTGCCCAAAGGGCCATAAAACTGTGCATACCCTTTGATCCAGCAATGCCACTACTAGGTTTGTATCCCAAAGAGATAAAAAAAACAAAAAAAGGAAAAGGACCTCTATGTACAAAAATATTTATATCCGTATATCCGTATATCCAATATTTATATATGGCAAAGAATTGGAAATTGAGGGGACGTTTATCAAATGAGGGAATACCTGAAAAAGTTGTGGTATATGATTGTGGTGGCATACTGTTGTATTATAAGAAATGATGAGCAGGATGCTCTCAGAAAAACCTTGGAAAGGCTTACATGAACTGATGCAAAGTGAAATGAGCAGAACAAGGAAAACATTGTACACAACAATATTGTACAATAATCAACTGTGGATGACTTAGTTATTCTCTGCAATATAATGATCCAAGACAGTTCTGAAGGACTTAGGATGAAAATTGCTATCTATCTCTAGAGAAAGGACTGATAGAGTTTGAATGCAGATCAAAGAATACTTTTAAAAACTTTCTCTATTTTTCTCTTTTTTTGGGAGGGGTGTCTGCATTTTCTTTCACAACAGGACTACTATGTAAACATGTTTCATGTGATCACATATGTGTAACTTTTAAGAAGCATTTCTCATATATGCATAATTTCATATTTAATATTTTAGAGGGAAAATAGGTCGTCTTAATTTTTTTAACAACAACTAGTCAAAAAAAGACCATTAGTGTTCTAAGGAATAGAGTTTGGGAAAAGCTAGTCTAGGTGAATGGTCAATCATGGATTGGCTGCAGGCAATACTTTTGAAAACCTTAAATGCTTTGGAACTAGAAAATATTATAATTAGGAACTGATAATTCCTTTACTCAAGAGGATACTGAATTAGAACCCCAACTTCCACTTTGGTGTCTTTGTACTGGTTGTCTCCCATTCTTGGAATGCATTCCATCTTCACCTCCACCTTGTTGAATTGCTATTCCTATCCATCAAGACACAGTTCAGGGCAGGTAGGTGGCACAGTGGATAGAGCGCCAGCCTTGGAGTCAGAAGGACCTGAGTTCAAATCGGGCCTCAGACATTTGACACTGTGTGACCCTGGGCAAGTCACTTAGCCCCTGATTTCCTCACCCCCCCCCAAAAAAAAGACAGAATTGGGGCAGCTAGGTGGTGCAGTGGATAGAGCATTGGCCCTGGAGTCAGGATGATTTGAGTTCAAATCTGGCCTCAGACACATAATACTCACTAGCCGTGTGACCCTGGGCAAGTCACTTAACCCCAACTGCTTCACAAAAAAGACACAGTTCAACTGCTTCCTGCTACACAAATCTTACCCACATTCCAGTTACTAGCACCCCTTCTGCCCCAGAGATTTTAAGTTTTATCCCATGTTTTGCATTTACTTGTCTGTGATTATGTTGTTTTTCCTACAATCAAATGCAAAGTCCTTGAGGGCAGGGAATGCTCCATTTTTGTTTTTGTATTTCTCAGTGGCTATTAAATTGCCTGGCATATTTTAGGTGCTTAATGAATGGTTGTTGAATGAATGAACCTGTCAGTGTTTCAAGCAGCTCTCTAAGACTATAAATCACAGATGAATTGCTGATTTACTTTAATATACTGGGACTTTCCAGAACTGATGAAATCTTAGGTTTGGAAACCTCCCCCCCCTTAGGAAAAAAAGGGGGAGAAAAGAGAGAAAAGAAATTTTAAAAGGAGGCATGAAGGGATTATTTATTCATCATGGGGTAACTGGATTTTGTGGTGAAGTGGTGGAATTTCTTCTTGTCATACAGAGAAAGTTACATTGGCCCTCAAGCTTAAGGCAAATAATACTGGGTAATGTTTTTATTATTTAAAAAAATTTTACAAGCCTATGTTCTAGAAATATAGAGATGAGATTATGGCATGTACTGACTGCAAGATAATCCTCTCATTCTGTATAGTTTGGGGACCTAAGCTCAAGATGTATAGGAGAATTGAAGATGGCCTAAAAGGATGTGATACATTTTTAAAGGATTGGAACATAGAACCTCTGAGGAAAAGCTCAAGAACTGGCATTATTGATTCTGGAGAGCAATCTCCTAGCCCAGAGAGATATGTTATTGTGAGCACAAATAGCTGTTCTCCACTTGTACTGAAGACAACACCTGAGACAATGTATCAGTGGGAAAGATTTGAGTGAGCCAAAAAGAGATTTCCTGGTTTGAAATGTTGTGAGACCCAGCAACTGGTAACCAAGGAAAGCTGTGGAATCTCCTTTCCTGGAGATATTTAGGCTGAGGATAAATAATGACCTTTTTTGGGAAGGCACTCTTAAGTTTAGCCCTGACATGAAGCAGGAGAGGGATTGGCTTGGACTCTGGGTCTCTAATTCTATCATTATTTTTAATAGAACCATCTACTGGGAAATCTTTTGTTTTCCATTTTTAGTTCAGTTGGCTCTAATTTTGAGGTCCATTAGTTAGTTGTTTAATGTGTATTCCATTTGTTACCGCTATTCTGTTTTCAGAAATAAGCTTTAAAAATCAGTTTCTAAAAATATCATTGAAGTCCGATTGCTTTTGGCATTTTAGACATAGGCAAGCTTTCCTGTGAAAAGTTTAGCAAGCTGCATATTTCTGTACACTCATTCTCAGTTGCAGTCATCACTTTGCTGACAGCCATCTGTGTAGACCTGTTTATTCCTTCCCATTTTGTTCAAGGGAAATGAAAATAAATTGACAGAAACAACTTGTGCTGGGAAAGCAGAAAAGAAAGTTAATAGAGGAATAGCTATTAGGAAGGGAGCTTTGACATATAAGCCTCTGTGTTTTTCTCATGTGTTCAATTATATTTGTATTAACAATATGTGGGAAATGATAGATTAACAAACCTGTTTTTTGAAATAACATCCTTGTTGATGTAGGAAAAAGCTGGGGTGGCATAATGTGCTAAACAGTGTGGATGCTTCTGTCTGCTCTGCAGTCAGGACAGATGTGTAACTTGTAAATGTAAGATATAGTAATAAAAATGGTTCTCCAATACTGACCAAAGGGGTAGCTTTGTGGCTCAGTGGATAGATCACAAGGCCTAGAGTCAGGAGGACCTGAGTTCAAAGATGGCCCCAGAAACTTTCTAGTTGTATGACCCTGGGCAAGTCACTTAATCCTCTTTGCCTTAGTTTCCTCATCTGTAAAATGAGCTGGAGAAAGAAATGGCAAACCATTCCAGTATCTTTGCCAGGAAAAATCCATGGGGTCACATGGCTAATTGATAAAAAAAAAATGACCAAAGGTAAGTGAAACTTCATTATGCTTAAACTAAGTGATAAGCAGAATTGTAAAAAAAATTAAGCTTATTACTCTGAGTGAGACATTATAAAAATTAGTTTTATACAATGTCAACAGAATTGATTGAAATTTTAAAAACTGCATCAAAATGCATCCTGACTTTGCTACCTACTACCTTTGTGATCCAAGTATCCGAGACATTGGGCCTCAGTTTCCTCAACTGTAAAACCAAGGAGTTGGACTCATTAATTTTTAAGATCTTTTCTATATTCCGCGTAACTAATATGATCAATATGCTTTCTCCCTCTCTTTCTCTTTTTTTCCTCTGTCACTCTCTTTAATAAATGACATAGAATAACTGATAATGAATGATGCAGAAAAACTAACTGAATTAATTTAAAGAAATTAATTGACTATGATTTGTCTGAAATGTTCAAAATGGCTGATGATTTTAATATTGTACACAGAGCCCAAGTCTTTAATATCCTTGATATTGAATAACACACAGTTAACTAGAAGACTCTGGATACCTAGGTAGATTGGACTGATGATCTCGACTGAATCAACTGGTTAATAAAGTCAAATAGTTGTCCAGGTTAGACAAATGATACAATTAATTTTTATTTGTTCAGTTGGTCTTTTCTTTGCATTAATCCATTAATTCCACCCAAATGGTATTTAAGGGCACCTTCAATTCAGACAAAATGGGCCATTACCTTAAACCAGGCCTGCACAACATACAGCCCGTGGACTGCTTGCAGCCCGCCAAAGGATTTAGGAACCTGTGACTCCAAATTCAGAATTCTTTCTACTGTGCCATAGTGGCCCCAGCTACCCTATTTTTCATATGCCTTATAACTATTTCTGAGGTACCAGTAATATTAAATTCCTGCATGATTCTTTATTCTGTTGACTGAATCTGCAAGTAAACAACATCATTTTTCGTTTGTGTTTCCTTACGTGTAGAGTACCCCCCCCACCACCTTTTTTTCTTGGAGAAAAATGCTTAGACAGTTTACTCATCGTAGGAAAACAGTACATTTATGATTACATAAAAAGCTCTATGCTCTCCCCTAAGGAAAAAATAATCCAAGGTTGCAGCTGTGAGCTAAATGCCTTGACTGTTTCTTAAGTCTGAAAGCTTGGTTTCCTTACAGGGGAAGTTCAAATAAAATTTCAGTTGTAAAGAAAACCCATAGATCTTCCAAAATGCATCCATGGATAATTTCTTCTTTTCTGTCCCAATTCATTGAAACATTTCTCCAGAGTGCCCTATTAGGAACCATGAAATGAGGCAAGACTATATGACAAAACTCTCCCATTCTTCTAGAAATTAGAGGTTACTTCCCTGACATTCTCTCTCCCATGCAGCTGATCCAAATATGACTTTAAAGTTATTCCTCTACTCATACTGCTTTTCAGGCAATAAAAGAAATTAGATTGTGGAAAGAAATTTGTGGAAGTTAGTGGCTTGTTTGTAAATTTTGGAATGGCATAGTTCCTGAAGAGTACAGCTTTGGTAGCTGGGAAACCTATTGTTCAAATCTAAGCTCTGCCACTTAATATCTCTGTTATCTTGGGTGACTTACTTCACCCCTCTGCCTCAGTTTCCCCTCCTGACATTCTATAGTTCTTGATGGCCTTTTGAACTCAATGTCCCTCTCCTTCATCCAATATTCCTTTATGTGGAAGAGCAGGCCATTGCTCTCTCAGGGGTGTGAGGACCTGGATGAAGGCACAGAAGGCATTTTTATTATTACTGTAGCTGATGAAAACCTGGAAGGGAACAGTTAATATGTGAGATGACATGAACAAGATTTAAAGGGATCTTCAATGCTCTAGAGAAGTGATGTCAAACTCAATGACTTAGTATACTGCCTAGCACATGGTAGATGTTTATTGAATTGAATTTAAAAATAGAAATAGGGCCCACTAAACTGTATATGAGGATCCCTAGGGGATGCATATTGATTTAATTTTAAAGCATAGCATTATCTATATTTTATTATTTTTTATTTTGTTAAATATTTCCCAAATTATATTTAAATTTTAAAAAATAATTTATCTATTTTTAACATTCTTTTCTTTTAAATTTTTGGTTCCAAATTCTCTCTTCTCCTTATCCCTCCTCACCCACTGAGAAGACAGGCAATATGATAGCAATTATACATGTGAAACTGTGCAAAACATATTTCCATATAAGCCATACTGCAAAATAAAGCGAAAATAAAAGCAAGAAAAATATACTTCAGTTTGCATTCAGAGTTCGTCAGTTCTCTCTCTGGAGGTAGACAGTGTTTTTTCATCATGAGTCCTTTGGAATTGTCTTGGGTCATTTTATTAATCATAGTAGCCAATTTTTTTTTTTCACAGTTGCTCATCATTACAACATTGTGATTACTGGGTGCAATGATCTCCTGATTCTTCTCACTTCACTGTGCATCAGTTCATATAGATCTTGCCATATTTTTCTGAAGTCACCCTTTTCATTATTTCTTATAGCATAATAGTACTCCACTGCAATCATTTGCCACAGTTTGTTCAATCATTCCCCAATTGATGAGTCTCCCCTCAATGTTTGATTCTTTGCCACCACAAAAAGAGCTGCTATAAATATTTTTTTGTACAAAAAGATCCTTTTCTTTTTTCTTTGATCTCTTTGGGATACAAACCTAGTAGTGGTATTGATGGATCAAAGGATATACAGAGTTTTATTACTCTTTGGGCATAATTCTAAATTGTTCTCCAGAATGGCCTCATCAATCTGCAACTCTACCAACAATTCATCAGTGTACGTAATTCCCCCTGCCCCCAATCCCCTCCAACATTTGTCATTTCTTAAATGTGAGGTAGTACCTCAGAGTTGTTTTAATTTGCATTTCTCTAATCAATAGTGATTTAGAGCATTTTTTGTATGGCTATAGCTAGATTTGAGTTCTTCTTCTGAAAATTGCTTGTTCATGTCCTCTGACCATTTATCAATTGGGGAATGCCTTTTATTTTTATAAATTTGACTCAGTTCCCTATGTAGTTGAGAAATGAGGACTTTATAAGAGAAACTCGCTGTAATTTTTTTTTTATATTTCTTCATTGTCCATGGTACCTTTTAGTAAACTGTAGTATCTCTGATTTACTTTTTAAATTATGTCTATTTTTGCTCTTAGTTTGTCTGAGATTGTGACTGGTACCCCTGCCTTTTTATTTTAACTGAAGCATAATAGAGTCTGCTTTAGCCCTTTATTTTAACTCTATATCTGTGTCTGTCTGTTTCAAGTATGTCTTTTATAAACAACATATTGTTAGATTCTTGTTTCTTATCCATTCTGCTATCTGCTTCTATTTTTTGGGTGAGCTCATCCCATTCACATTCACGGTTATGATTGGTATGGATTTCCCTCCATCCTGTTTTATTCTGTTCAGGCTTCTCTCTTTTTTAACCTGTCCCTTCTCAAAAGCCTCTTTTGTTTTTGACCACTAGCTTCCTTAATGCCCATTCCCTTTTGTCATCCCCCAATATCTTTTATTTCCTTTCCCTCTTGAGTAAGATAGATTTCTATTCTTGACTATTTATTAAATGTATATGTATATGTATATATATATACATACATACACACACACATATATTCCCATCTTAAAACAATTCTGATGAGAGTGAGATTCAAGCCTTGCCTGCCACCCACCACCATTTCTCCCATTATGATCTCTTTTATGTGAGAAAATTTTCCCCACCTCTCCCTCCCCCTTTCTCTTAGTATATATCTATTTTTCACCCCTTCATTTTTTTTGGAGATCATTCTAACATGAGCAACTCACCCATGCCTTCTGTCTATGTAAACTTCTTTTAACTGTCCAAATAATGATAAAATTCTTTGGAGTTACATATTTCATCTTCCCATATAGCAATGTAAACAGTTGAACTTTATTGAGACCCTTATGATTACTCTTTCATGTTTACCTTTTTTGTAATTCTCTTGAGTCTTGTGTTTGAATGTTATATTTTCATTTAGCTTTGGTGTTTTCATCAGGAATGCTTGAAAGATTTCTATTGCATTAAACATCCATTCTGCTGCATTCCCCCCTCCCCCGCCGCTGAATAGCTAGGTGGTTATTCTTGATTATAATCCTAGTGCTATTTACTTACAAAATATCATATTCCAAGCTCTTCCAAGCCACTTAATCTTGTGTAATCCTTATTGTGGCTCCATGATATTTGAATTGTTTCTTTTTGGCTGCTTGAAATATTTTCTCTTTGACCTGGGAGCTCTGGAATTTGTCTATAATATTCCTGGGAGCTTTCATTTTCGGGTCTCTTTCAGGAGGTGATTGGTGAATTCTTTCAATTTCTTTTTTACTCACTAGTTCTAGAATATCAGGGCAGTTTTCCTTGATAATTTTTAAAAATCTGATTCTAGGCTCTTTTTTGGATCATGGCTTTCAAGTAGTCCAATAAATCTTAAATGATCTCCTCTCAATGTATTTCCCAGGTCAGTTGTTTTTCTGATGAGATAGTTCACATTTTCTTCTATTTTTTTTAATTCTTTTGACTTATTTTATTGTTTCATAAAGTCTCATGCAGTCATTAGCTTCCATTTCCATTCCTAATTTTTAAGGAATTATTTTCTTCAGTGAGCTTTTATACCTCTTTTCCATTTGGCCAATTCTTTTTTTTTTTTTTTTTTTTTTGGGTGAGTCAGTCAGGGTTAAGTGACTTGCCCAAGGTCGCACAGCTAGTAAGTATCAAGTGTCTGAGGCCAGATTTGAACTCAGATCCTCCTGACTCCAAGGCCAGAGCTTTATCCACTGTGCCATCTAGCTGCCCCAAAGCAGCCAGTTCTTTTTTTAAGGAGTTCTTTTCTTCAGTGAATTTTTGTGCCTCTTTTATCATTAGGCTAATTCTTTTTTAAAAAGTGTTATTTTTTTATCCAACCATTTTAGAGAACTATTTGGAACTATGCCCAAAGGGTTATAAAAATGTGCATGTCCTTTGACCCAGCAATAGCACTTCTAGGGCTATATCCCAAAGAGATCATAAACATGGGGAAAAGACCCGCACATACAAAAATATTTATAGCAGCTCTTTTTATGGTGGCAAAGAATTGGAAATTGAGAGGATGCCCATCAATTGGGGAATGGCTGAGCAAGTTGTGGTTTATGAATGTAAGGGAATACTACTGTGCTATAAGAAATAATGAGCAGGCAGACTTCAGAAAAACCTGGAAAGACTTGTATGGACTGATGCTGAGTGAAGTGAACAGAACCAGGAGAACGTTGTCCATAGTAACAGCCATGTTGTGTGATGACTAACTTTGATACACTTAGCCCTTCTCAGCAATGCAAGGTTCTAAGACATCTCCAAAAGTCTCATGATGGAAAATGCTATCCAAAGAAAGAACTGTGGAGTTTGAATGCAGATCGAAGCAGACTGTTTGCCATTTTTTGTTCTGTTTTGTTTTGTTTCCTCTTTCTTGTGGTTCCTCCTATTGATTCTAATTCTTCCTTACAACATGACTAATGTGAAAAAGAAAAGTGTTATTTTCTTCAGCATTTTTGTACCTTTTTTTTAAACCAAGCTGTTAGTTCTGTTTTCATAATTTTCTTGTACCACCCTCATCTCTTTTCTCAGTTTTTCCTCTACCACTTTTGTTGCTTTCTTGAACCCTTCCAGGAATTCTTGGGCTTGGGTTCAATTAGCCTTTTTCTTTGAGGCTTTGCTTGTAGCTGTTTTTACATTATTATCTTCTTCTGAGTTTGTATCTTGGTCTTCCCCGCCACCATAGAAACTTTTTCTTGTTAAGTTTCTCCCCCCTGATTTTTTCAGCCTATTTCTTGACTTCGAACTTTATGTTAAATTTGGACTCTACTCACTTTGGTGTGGGGAGACACCATCCTCAGCTTTAGACTTTTTTGTGTGGCCAAATCACAGTGAAACTGTCTTGTTAGAGAGGCTAAACCAGGTTGAAGCCTCAAACCTGTCAGTGAGTTAGGGGGATATCTGCCCCAAGCATGTGAAGACTTTTCCCAGAGAATGGGCAGATGCAAACAATCTGTCTCAACAGCCTTGAAGGTAGCTGAATTAGGTTCTGTGGAGCATGTAGAGCTTGGTTAGACATCAAAGATGCCAAAATCATCACCCGCATCCCAGGCCATCACCAATCATCTTGATTTTTGTCTTGCCACTGGAATTCAATGACTCAAGAAGAGAGAGACTGATGACTTTGTGCAACTCTGCCTCACTTAAATCCAGTTCGCACGTAAGTCAAGACATCACCCTCTCATGTTGTTAGTCCTCTTCAAAAATGAAGGATAAACAACAATGACCAAGTAGAGGCAGCATGAGCATCTGTCAGGGATATTGTAGAAACAATTCCATCTTTCAATGGGAAGCTGGATTACATGGTATTTTAAACACAATTTTATGATTATCTGAACTATATTTTTAAATTATGCTAACTTATTTATGCTTTTACAAACAGGCATAAAATTGAAAATAATTTAGTAGCTCTTTCAAAAATCTAATAACTAATGATGTGATATCAATATATGAAGAAACTCATTATGCATTTACATTTCAAAAGATATTTAATTCAATTTATTGTTTTATGCAAGATGACTGCATCTTACGTTGTACATTTACATTTTCTTCTAGTATGTCCTGTTCTTCTTCCATACTTTTATTGTGTTAAATTTTATTTGTATACTTGAGTACTGTCAGAGGAGAAACATCTACCTCATTCAGGTTAGGCTAGTTTCTTATCTACAAAGCAGGGAAGATGCTCTAAGAATTGATTGGTCCAGGAGTCTAAGGGTCCATTTATTGCCATGGCTTTCTGGTCGTCTAAAACTCAAACTTCTAAGTGGGGCTAGTTTTTCCCCAAAAGACAGGGAAGCTGAGTCTCAGATTTGATTGGTTCAGGGGACTAAAGCTTCAGTTATTTACAGTTATTTACCAAACTTTCCCCATTACTCAGCAGAGTTTCTTAACCTGGGGACTGTGAACTTTTATATGTGTGTATATACACACACATATATATACGCACATATGTATGTATATATACATATATGTCTCTATACACCTCTATACATAGGTAACTATTTCTATGTAGACTGTCCCAAAAATCTTAGTGCAATTTTGTGCTTTAACAAATTAGAGCCTTAGTGCCGTTTTAGGTTATTAAAGCTTAAAACTACAATAAGACATTTGGATAGCCTGTGTAATTAGTTTCCTTTATAATCCTATATATTCTCTTTTATAGATTTGCACTTATTATTTTGAGACCTCTCATGAAGGTATGACTCATTTGTGAATGTCTATAATATATAAATAAAATATATTAATAAAACTTAAAGTAAAAAAAAGCTCTCTCTCTCTCTATCTCTCTCTCTCTCACATACACACACACACATGTAACTGAGAACTCCTTACGTATAAAAAAGCCAGCCAAAGAGAAGTCAGTGTTTCTCACACCTAATACGCATTCTACTGCTGTCCAAATAGGCACATCCCTCTGACTCAACTCACCTTGATGACCTGAGGCATTTCTATATGGAGATGAGGAAGCCTGTGTCCACCTGATCAGTGCTGTATCCTTGCTGACTGTGTTATGATTGAGAAAACATCCTTTGGTGTTCTGTGTGTATTCCTTCTGATCCTTAATTTGACCTACCAAACCAATTTGAGTAAGGCTAGGACCACAAAAGCTATCTTAATATGAATTTCGAAGAGCTGCATATGACAATTAAGTAAATATACCAGAAAATAGAGTTCAAGTCAAATGGAGTTGCAATAAATATTGGTAATGGGCGATTTTGCATAACAAAAGATTTCTATACCTAAGTCTACTTACTTCATTATTATTTGATATACTTAAAAAAATAAGAGAAAAATAAGTAAAACAAGAGAATCTATACAATCCCTGGAATTCCATTGGGATGACCCTTGACCTGTAATTTCCTTTTTCTGCCAAAAACAAGAAAAAATTCTACATTGTTTCATATAGATAAAGTAAGTTCTAATACTTTGTTTATCATTCTGTCATTGGCATTGTAGATTTAGGACTAAAAATAGCACAACTGGGGAATGGCGTGAAGTTCTGAGCGCCTCTGCATAGATGTTGTTATAAGGAAAATCCCTTCTGTGGTATCTTGCATGTGGAACATCTGTTTTACGTTTCTCCAGCATTCTCAGAGATAACAAAACAAGATGGCAGGAGACAGAAAGATATGCAGCAATACAAATGCTTTAAAAATACATTTAATTCCATTTCCTATTTTATGTAAAATGATTTGAAATTAGAGACTCCAGAAAAGATCAGAGGAGAACAAAAAAGTAATGAGTTTACTAGTGTTTTGAATTCCATTTCAGGACATTAAGTTAAGCTTGAAACTATGGATATTGATGTAGAAGGTTTGGTTCCTAAATAAGACAGTTAACTTAATTCTGTTCTGTAGTCACAGATTAAATCCCAATCCCTATTCAGTGTGAATTCCAAGTGAATGTCATTGTCATTTGTTGAGAAAGTGGATGAGTCACTGCAAATTCATCGCTTTTACTAGAGAAAAAAACAGAGCACACATTTCCCTGCTGATAGTGGGTTGACAATACTGTATCTATATATGGAGGAGCACACATTGATTATATTATCATTAAAAACATCCTGAAGCCACAAATATGTCTATAGGGAAAGAACAAAATTTTACACTGGCTAAAATGCAATGTAAAAGTCATTTTTTATTTTATGTTTTACTGATATATGTATAAAGACAAGATTGTGGCTGGGGAGATATAGGCCTTGCCTTTTTTTTTTAATAAAAACTAATTTTTTTTTATTCTTCAATTCATTCACTTGCTAATTGAAGTGGATTTGGGGAGTGACATAGGCTGTATTACCACAAACTCTACCTAGCTTCTGTGTTTTTTGTTTTATTTCACCTGAGCCCCATGAAGTAGGTTTTGGTAGGGCCAGGGAGTATCAGTAGTTAAATGGTCTGGGACAATGGATTTCAAATCATCACTAGCCAAAGTTAATGAAAACAATAGATTTAATAATAGGACATTTTGTCTGATTTTTGTCTGGATTCCCTTTAGCTGGCTGGTGTGGTACCTTATAGCTCTAACTATGACAACAGAACCATTTCTTGACTTTGTCAGAGAGAAACTTCCTACTCTACGTTTTACTAGATGGCCTTAAAAAGCTGGACCCAGAAGATGGACAGTGATAACCATAGACATAGCAGAGGCAATTTGAAACCCAGGGAAGATGGGACAGTCCTCTGGCTGGCAGAAAGAAGTTAGCACATTGGTAGGCTATGGCTTTCAGTGGATGTGATGAATATAATGTCTTGAACTTGGGGTATTTTTTCTGGGGACTTATGAGTGAGAAGTAGGTACCCTGGGCAACATATTTCATCACATTTATATTCATAGAATGCAAACATGTGCAGAAAGGACTTCAGTTTTGGTAAAGGAAAGACATGTACAATCAATATAATTATTGTGGTAACTGTCCATAGCAGCTTTTCACGCTGTGGAGGAGATAGTACTATTAATAAGTGGACAAGAGGCAACCTTCATGGGCTCTATGAGCTTCTTGATCACTTATCTAAAATATTTCTTTACAGTTTGCAAAAGGGCTTTCCTCATAACCCTGTGATATAGGCAGCACAAATATTTTTATCTTTTTTCAGTTGAAGAAATGGAGGCAAAGGGATTAAATGACTTACTCAAGATTATATAGCTAGCAAGTGTGAGAATTGAGATTCAGCTTTTCTCACTTCAAATATAGTATTCTTATGTAACTAGGTTGTTTCAAGGTGTTTTTATGCCCACTGTAGTGTTTCATGCAGGGTATTGTGAATACCTACTTCTCTGATCTGGCCCACTGACTTCAACCTCCCTTCACAATGGAAGTTCTAGGTTCCCAGAGAAGAACTACCACTACATAGTTACATTCAAACTTTGAGAATACTAAGGGTAATCCTATTGTGGGAGAATATATTCCTTCTACTTAATACATTAGTTTTTGAGGCCTCCCAATTATGCATTTTTAGTTATGTAAGCCTACTGTTCTTAACTTATAGATCTTAAACATAACCATTTGCTTAGCGATGAAGTAAAATAAATGATGTCAACATAGAGGTACCTGTATAATAAATCAAATGCACTAATAATACATTAAGTATAAACTCACACTCAAACCTGGGCCATACCCTCCCATCAATGAATTCATTATCCATGAGGAATAGTGGATACACACAGGATATTAGTAGAGAAGCTCGTGAGGGTGGAAAACTCATACTCAGCGTAGTGCATATCTCTGGAGTATAGGTTTTGAAGTCTAAGTCCATTTAGGAACTATACATAAACCAATACAACATACTGTTTCAGTATTATAATCCATCATAATCCATTGTGAAAGGACATTATGAGAGTGTTTCCTCTTAATTTGGGTAGTAGTTTTCTTTAAGCCAGAGAGATCTGCAAAGCCCATCAGGTTGGCACTCTCTGGGCAATACAGACTAACCCTAGTCAGCTATTAATTTGCCAAGATGTTCTTTTGTCCATCAAATTATAGTAAATAGAAACAGTGGCAAAATAGATTAGTTTGAATCCCTAGGCAAGGCAAGCAAACTTCATCAGTGCTTCACTCGTTGGGCTTCCACATTGTCTAGTTATGTCTGAGCATCTCTTTCTCTCCTAAGTAGTTATAACCTCAACTACAAACTCAAACCAAAGGGTAATTGACACTTCTGAAAGGCTTCCCCTCTCTTGGGCTCTAGATGCTGTTGTCAGCCAGGTGAAGCCCACCTCTCAAAATGCAGAGGAGTTCATGCTGGGTTCAAAGCAGATAAGGTTTATTAGAAGGAAAATCAGACACTAGTACCAAGACCCTCAGTACAAGGTGCAAAGGAGCCCATGCCTAGGAGAGGCAGGGGAGATTTATGCTTAAAAACCACAAAGGGGAGGTTCAGGGAGAAGTGGGAAAAAGAATGGACAATCTTTCCAGGAACAGGTGTACATAGAAGCATTATATTTTGCAGCAACAGTTGACCACAAGGCTGGTTTGGGGTTTTTTTTTGGGGGGGGAGGGGAACAGTTCAGCAAGGTCAGCCAACGAATACCAGTGAAGGCATCTGGGAGTGAACAAAACTTTGACTCACTTCAAGCTCCTGATTGGCTCCTTTCAGCAAACAGGCTTACTCTGTGTCTAGTGTATCTGCCTAGTAAAGTTACTCATAGAAAACAGACATATTAATCTTAGGGGTACAGTCACACTACTTAAAGGGAGTAGCTGGTCAGGAACTAGTAGCCAAGGTTTTCTTATCAGATAAATGCTCCGGCTCCTGGTCTCTTTATTTTTAATTTTTTTATTAATTTATTTTAAACTTAAATACTAAAACCTTAATATACAATAAAAAAGAAAAATAAATATTATGAACTTACATATTAGTACTTAAATACGAAATAAGAAAAGAAAAAAAATGCATTACCAGGTACATAGCAGAACATGAGAGGATTCAAAATATACAACAATAAATTTCAAGAAAACCTATTTAATAAATACTATACCTTTGTGTTCAGACCTGTCCATCTTTTCTTTGCTTCCTTGAAAGTTTTCTTTTGTTCTGTGTTGCGCACATTTTACTTTGCTCTTTTTTTCCTCTCCTCTTTCCTCCAGCCCCAAGAAGGCTACAATTAAGCACGGAGATATATCCACACACACACACATATATACATATATAAAACACACACATATATACATATACACATACTTATATATACATACATATACTTAGATATCTATAATCATACTCATATGTAGACATATACATCCATATGCATCTATGTAAGACCATAGTATAATTATTTGTCCTCTGTTTCTCTGAGGGTGGGTAACCTCTTCCTTCACAAGTCTGAGTCTTTCCATATTTTTCTAAGTCCACTAATTCATCATCTCCTACACCACAGCAATATTCCAACCTTATACTGTCTAGTTATTTTAAATAGTCTAAAACGATGTTGATTAATATGGTTGACACATAGTGTAGTTTCCCTATTTTTGTGTCTTAATTAAATCTATTTTAGCATTAACTTTGTCTGAGATCATGATTACCCCCCTGCTTTTTCCCCTCTAATTAATTCTACTCCTGATCTTTATTTTGTGTTTGCCACTGTTCTCTTTAAACAGTTCTGGCAAACCTGTTCTTTGCCCACTGCTTAGCCTTCCTGCTTCAATGTTTTCACCATCACTACTTCTCTGCCTTAGCTTCCTGTCTTTTTCAGTTACTTAAATCAGAGCCTCCTGTCACCCACTGATCACCTTTTCCTTAAAAAGTAACAACTCAACATAATTCCTCTATGAAATCATTGGTCCGTTTTTAATCATACCTCACTCTTCAAATAGACATACGACTTTTGAAAAAAATTTTTTTTACCCTATTAAATCTAAATGCAAATCATCTAAGGAACCAAAATGCCCTGCAGCTCTAGGTTTTCAACATGTTCCATCATATTTCATTCAGTGTCCTTAAAACTGTTTGCTTTGACCCAGAAATACTACGTCTAGGTCTGTATCTCCAAGAGATCATAAAAACAGGAAAAGGACCCACACGTACAAAAATATTTATAGCAGCTCTTTTTGTGGTGGCATGAGGGGATGCTCATCGATTGGGGAATAGCTGAACAAGTTGTGGTATATGAATGTGATGAAATACTACTGTGCTATAAGAAATGATGAGCAGGCAGATTTAAAAAAAAAACCTAGAAAGACTTACATGAACTGAGGCAGAGTAAAATGAGTAGAACATTGTACACAGTAATAGCCACATTATGGGATGACTGACTTTGATAGACTTGGCTCTTCTCAACAATGCAAGAATCTAAGACAATTCCAAAAAGACTCACGATGGAAATTGCTATCCACATCCAGAGAAAGAACTACAGAGTCTGAATGTGGTTCAAAGCATACTCTTTGCTCTCCTTTTCCTTTGTGATTTTGTTTTATTGCTTCATTCTCCTGGTTCCTCCCATTAGTTCTAATTGTTCTTTACATCATGACTAATGGGAAAATATGCTTAATATGAATGTATAAGTAGAGCCTATATCATATTGCATGCTGTCTTGGTGGGGGGAAGAAGAGTGGGAGGGGAAGAAAATGTAAAACTCAAAATCTGATGGAAGTGAATGTTGAAAACTAAAAATAAATTAATTATAAAAAAAACCCAAACCTGTTTCTTTGAACTCACATTTTCTAGTTTTTAGATGTTTTTTCTCTGCTTCTTTACACCATCAATCTCTTCACATATAAATGAGGCATTCTGAATCTTTTTATAAGATGTTTTAAGTCTTTATATTTACATCACAGTTCATTTCCTGTTCCCAATTTATTTTCCTACTTTCAGGGATAAAAAACTTTCATCTATGACAGAGGCAATATCAAACATTTCTTTTTAATAAGCTGATTTAAAACTTTTTCTTTATACAAAAGAACTTTATTGTTCCTTTTAGCACTAAATTGCTTCATATGGGTCTGACACAATGCTGCCTTTTTTGAAAAGAGAAGAGTCCAAGCCTATTAGCAACCACCAGGGTTGAGAGTGCTTAGGATAGCTGTAATTTATAGACATATACAAGGCTCTCTTGAAATAGTAGAAAGATTGGGGGAAAAAATCTCTCAGTTAAAGATGACAATTTAGGTATATAATTTATTGGATAAATTTTGAAATACTTCACATCTTTGATTTCTTACCCATGTTCTAATTTTCTTTATCCTGATATTAGAGATGAAATTTTCCTTTTCATGTTTTAGCTTGCAGTAGCTGTCATTGGGAGGCAGTTTAGTATTGTGAATTAGTGTGCTAGATTCACTTCGGAAGACATAGGCATCCAGCTCAGATAACTACTAGCTATGCAACCCTGGGCAAATTTACTTAACCTCCTTAAGCTTTGGTTCCCTCAACTATAAAATCATGATAATAATAGGACCTACTTCACAAGGTCATTGTAAAGATCAAATGAAATAATGTACATAGAACATACATATAATAATATTGATAGTTATCATTTATGTTGTACAATAATGCATGTAAAATTTAAAGTGACATAAATGTCAACTATCATTATTATATAATAGTATAGTAACATTATTAAGTAGTGTACATATACTTTATATATATACATTGATGCATGTAAAATTTAATGAATTGCATAAATGCTAGCTATCATTATTATTATTGTTATTCTCCTCAAAGAGTTGTTATTTAACAACTAAGTTTTTAATTTAATTTTTTATTAAAGATTTCTCAGCTTATGCTATTCATAAAAACCCTCCTTTTAGGAGGGAAATTAAATATTCCACAGAGTAGGCTGGATTTCATATGAAAAATATGTTAGCAATAGGAAAAATGGCCATTTAAAGTATATAGTCACAGTAGTATTATCGAAATGCCGAATCAGTTTCACAGCTGACAGGAACAATGGACAGTGAAGATTTATTCTTAAATTGCCCTCCTTTTTGCTTAAGGCTAATAGAAGTTAGCAGGAAGGTTTGTGGTGACAGGCATGACTGCATGGAACACGGGGTCACACATGGGTGTTAGTGAAGTTAATGTGAATTGGTTTCAAATAGGCTCTTTACTAACATGTTTTTGAAAATGCATTGCCAAGTAATTTTAAGAACCCTGGGAGGTGTTTTTGCTGGTAAACTCCCAAATTCGTAATAAGGGAGAAAGATGTTGGGCTACTTTTGTTTCCCAATTAATTCATCTGCTTATGGATATTCCATTCCTCAGGCTCAAATTACTCAGTCAATGCAATGATTCTTTGGCTTCCATGTGATGCTGGGGAATCATCTTCTATTATCATGTTTTGGTATCAATATAATTGGGGGAAATAAAAGTACATGCATTTTCCAACATCTATGGAAAGACATTACTTTTTATTTCTTTTTCTATTACTCTTTAACAGCATTCCAGTCTTCAGCACATCTGATTACTTGGGGAAGTCATATTGATTTCTCTGGCTTCTGCACTGAGTGAAGCCTTTCTTTGCAAACAGCAGTGACTCATCTCGGCATGTAAGAGCTATTTGGTAGGGTGGGATTGTAAGACTTAGTTTTTTATAGAATTAATTTTCAAGGGATGTTATTAGCAATCTTAAATGTCTTTGAAATACATACTTCTGGAGATAGTGAATGTAGAACAATTTACTTTACTGCCATGTGATATCCAGGAGTTGAGTTGATTCAAATGGTTTAAATATGTATTTTTAAACATATGCACACAGTTATGCAAATACACCTAAAAGACTGAGAAGTCTCCATAACTGATCTGAATTGAATTCAAACTGTTTTATGTTAGAAGTGCTGTGTGAGAGGTCTGGTCCTGAGAACTTGGGATCAGGATTGGGAATTTTCTTTTCTCTGATTTCTATAATATACACAGGCCCAGCCACCTTGTTGATTATGGGAATGCTATACAAGTTCTTCAACTACCTTCATAGTGGGTCCTGTATTTCGAAAGCCCAGATTAAAACTTAAATTATATTGGATTTCTTTCAGGTAGAAACATGTATACAGCAGAGGATAAACAAATCAATCAGGAGAATGAAAAATATGACAAACCTGGAATTATCCTTTTCTTAATTGTTTGAAAAGATTTTCTTGTCACTTTGTGCTTGTGGAAATGGCACAGCATAATTGCTTAGGGGCAGGCTCTGGGCCTCTCAGCTCTGTGGTCAAGGCTAGAATGAAGATAGGGCAGCTCTGGGAAATATGAGTTCAATCAACACAAATTTTGTGAGCTGTTGAAGATTTTGGCAAGGATTTACACTTTATTGTATATTCTGGCAAAACTGGACTAATGTGGAGCCTTTTATGATCAACTGACTATTTCTTTCATCTCCCTCATCAAGAGTCAATGGCACCCGTTCTTTGTGGCTATGGATCTGCCTTTTAGGTTGAATGAATACTTTTATGTTGTCCCAAAATGGTGTATGTTGTCAAATAATAGTCCTATCTACTACACCACACTGCTGCTTTGTTTATATTTTGTATTATCTGTATATATGTTATTTTGCCTGAGTATAAGGAGCTTACTCCTTAATGTCAACAAATTTAATTTTTGTCTTTGTATGTCCAGTGACATACACAGTGCCTTGAACATAATAAGATATCTTAATAAATCATTGTTGAATGTCATTTAATGGCGAGGGGGATAGCCTCAGTAGGAGAAACAGTATGATCAAAGGCAGGGATATGCAAGGTTATGTTGGAAAGACAGTTAATATACCAGCCTGTATGGAAGAGAAGAGGATGAGTAACTGATATGGTTAGAAAAGTGGTTTGGTCCAGATTATTGAAGGCCTTGAATGTCGATTTACTAAATCAGTTATTGCTGGAAAGCATAAATGTTGATGGAGAAGTTATGGAAATAAAAATGTCATCTAGTCATCAGGGGTGGTTAAAACAATGAATGTGACTGGGTGTTTGGGTAAGTAGGGGAATGGATAAAAGGAGGAAAGTTGATTTGATCCATGGAAGTAGGCATGGGGCAAATCTGGAAAAAAAAGTGCTGTATCTAACATGGTGCCTGACACATAATAGTTACTTAATTGCTTCCTGATACCAACTCTTGGCTATTTCTCACAGTAGGGCTGAATTGATGATTAATCCAGTATAAGATTATTTATTTGAAAAAAGTCTCAACTAAAATTCTTTTGCTAATTTCTCTCATTAGGTCATGACATAGCACCATGCACAGCACAATACACAAAAAAGTACTTCATTACAATTTAGAATAAAAATCAGTAAAAAGTTTATTTCATGTGTTAACCGATAAGCTTGGGCAGGGAGAAATCAGTTGCTTATGTAGATAAGTGTATCTCTATTGGTCAAATGGACTTCTGAAAACGAGCCATTTCCCATAATTACTTCAAGCATATGGAAAAGACTATAGTCATTCTGGTTTACAACTGGTAGTTTATTGGCCTTGGAAGCCACTTTCTGTGTTTCGGGGGAAGAGGAAGCACAAACCTTCAATCTATTAGTTTTCATTGGCTTCAGGGTTCTGGATTGCTCTTCATTCCTCTCCAGGCTGCACTCCTGATTCTTTGAACTTTTTCTACTATGCCACAAAAATGTCTTTACCTGGACTTCTTACACTGGAAGTGCCGTTCGTTCTATGTCTTCTTTTAACTGACTGGTTTCTCACAAAACCTCCATTTGAAGGAAGATATCCAAGATAGCTATGTCTTCATACCTCTCCTGGCTGCACTCCTGATTCTCTACACTTTAAATGAGTTCTCCCATTGGGAGTGAGGTAACTCAGATCAACACAGAGAGAGAGAGAGAGAGACAGAGAGAGACAGAGAGAGAGAGAGAGAGAGACAGAGAGACAGAGACAGACAGACAGACAGACAGAGAGTCCCAGATTTCACCTAAAGGGAAAAGTCCTCAGAGTCTCCAGTGTAACAAGATGTTAATAGAGAAATGATTGAATTTCTACATGTTGACTTCTTCCCAGAGTCTTTCTCCCTTCAAAGGGGCTGAAGAGAGATCAGGATGACCTATCTTCTCTTTCAAAGTCCTAAGACAAACTGGAAGGAGACCTAAGAGACTGGATCTTTCTTCTTTCTTGCTCTGGACAAACTCTTCCCCACCTCTCCCACAAGCTCAGCGTGTTGATCTGCACCAATGAGGAGACAATTCTTTTATGTGTTGTCTTTCCCCATTAGAATATAAGCTCTTTGAGGGCATGGCATAGACTACCTTTCTCCTTATATTTGTGCTCAGCACTTAGCATAGTGCCTGGTATAGGAAATGCTTAATAAATGTTTGTTGACCAGACTTGACTGTTCATAACAACTGGAGTAAAAGAAGGCAAAGCATCAGGGCTAGACATGACTGTCTCTTACATTAAAAAGGAAGATTCTTCTTTGTCTTTCTCTGCCGATACAATAGTAAGTAGAATAAAGGAAAGGAATGAGTTACTTTGAAGGAAGGGGTAGGATGGATTGGGTCACATGAGCTTAGTCACAACATTTTTATTAATATATATTTTTTACATCTCCATAATTTTCACAGCATCTTTCCCCTCTCCCATTCCATGTAAGAAATAATATTTTTAGAGGGAAAAAAAGAGGAAAATGAGATTTTAAAAAAATCACCCAAACTGATCAATACATTGGAAAAAATCTGAAAATAAATGCAGTGTATAACATTTGTAGAGTTTCCATCTCTGCCGAGGAGTAGAAATGAAGGTGTCTTTGCATGTATCTTCTTTAGAGCCATGCTTATTCTTTATAATTTTGCAAAATTTACTTTTGATTGTTTTGTGGTTGTTCTATTTCTATTGTTTTACTTACTGTGTATATTGTTTTTCTTTACTTTGTACCAGATCATATAAATCTTTCCATGCTTCTCTGTATCCATTGTATTTGTAATTTCTTACTTTACAGTAATATTCCATTACATTCACATAACACAATTTTTTAGCCATTCCCTAATTGATTGACATCTACTTTGTTTTCAATTTTTTGCTGCCACAAAAAGTATTGCTATAAATATTTTGGTGAATATTGGAACTTTCTTCTTATTCTTCACCCCTTTGGGGTGTAAGCCTAACAGTAAAATCTCTGGCTCAAAGAATACTCACAGTTTAGTCACTTTACTTTCATAATTCCAATTTGCTTTCCAAAATGGTTGTGCTGAATCACAGCTCCACTAGCAATGCACTACTGAGACACACCATTTTTTAAATTAAGTTGTATTTAAGCTGATAGTAAATGGCCTGAAAGGTAGCATATTATTTTCAGCATTACAAAACTTATTCCCAAGCATATGTTTCACATACAGCTAAATTCAATTGAATAAGATTGTATTAGGTACCTATTGTGTGTGCTAGTTGGCAAAGTAGATAGAGTACGTCAAGAAGACCTGAGTTCAAATCTAGCCTCAGATATATGTGTCACCCTCGACGAATTACTTAAACTTTGTCTTCCTCAATAATCTGATCTGTAAAATGGAGATAATAATAGCACCTACTTTATAGAGTTGTTGTGAAGATAAAGTGAGCAGTATACAAGGTGTTGGAAATACAAACACAAAAGTTAAATGGTCCCTACCCTCAAGAATATTATATTTTTCTGGGGAGGAACAACACAGACAAGTCAATACAAAATGTATCTACCAAGTAAATGTAAAGCAATTTCTTGGGGGGAGGATCATAACTGGGGTGTTCAAGAAAGGCCTTGTTTAAAAAGTGGTACTTGTTGATCCTTAAAAGAGAAAAGGAAATAAGTATTTATTAAGCCCCTACTATATTCCAGGCACTCTGCTAAGCAAGTTCAAACTATTATCTCGTTTGATCCTTACACTAACCCTGCGAGGTAGGTGCTACTTTCCCCATTTTACAGTTGAGGAAACTGAGACAGATAGCTATTAATTGACTTGCCTAGGTCATATGGGGAACAAAGGATTCTAAAAGGCAGGTATAAGAAAGGGAGAACACTCCATTTTTGGGGCACAGCAGAATCCACTGGTGAGGTACGTATGAATGCAGTAGAATCAGTCTTGACAAGAAAAGATTTAGTGGATTTGATTGACTGTGTCTCATAGGAACTTTCACTGGAGTGGTTGGAGCTCAGGGTTTCATGAAGGGTTAAAAAAACAAAAAGTAATCAAGAGTTAACCTCTTGAAGAAATCTTTCCTTTTGTCTTTCCTCTGAGCCATCTCTTTCAACTTTAGGGAAGAGAAGAAAAGTGGTAGGTAAAAGTTGAAGAGAGGGTTGGAGAGGAAGAAAAACAGAAAACTCTAGAGCAGTTTGCATCTGTTCTGATTTAAAGATTTGAATTAAAGCTACCAAAGACTCAAAGAAGACTAGAAATGGCAATTAGAGGAATCATATAGCAAGCTCTTTGATTCCGTTTGGTTTTGGTATAGGTGATAGAGTCCACCATCTTGACTAAGATGCAATGAGCAATTAAATGATCACGACGTATTGGCTTTCCGTAATTTCATTGGTGTAAGAATTCCCTCTTTAAATAGACTAAGTTCTAGTAAGTGGAGGATAGAAGGGCCTGGTGTGCTGTGGTCCATGGGGTCATGAAGAGTGGGGACAGGACCGAACAGCAACAGCAACTGTTTGTCAACCTATAGTTTTACAGGGTTGCCTGAGGGCATTGATAATTTAAACTGAGGCCTGACTTGAACATAGGTCTTCCTGATTCCAAGGCCAGTTTTCTACACATTACCCTCAACAATAACAACAGCCCGAACAAATTTTGGAACATCCTGACATACCACATGGTATAATGTATTTGGAATTGGGAAGAATGAACTTCAAATCCCATCTTAGCTATTCATTTGGGTAAGTCACTTTAACCCCTAAACTTCAGTTTCCTCATCTAAAAAAATGGTGATCATAATAGTATCTACCTCACAGAATTGTTGTAAGGATCAAATGTGATAATATGTATAAAGCATTTTGCAAATCTTAAAGTGCCATATAGAAAAGTGAGCTATTTTTTATTATTAATTATTATTACTAATAGATCATATGGGAATTCAACAAAAAAAAATGTGCCTACTCTGATACAAGTCATGCATCTAGTTGAATGTGCACTGGTGTTTGATGGGAACCAGTCATTATGATGAGTTGAAATTGCTTTTCTTGTGATAATAGCCTTTCCCACAATTATTTAATATTGATCCAGCAACCATTAAATACTATTGTACCACTGAATATACACACAACTCTAGCTGCTTTCTAGGAGATTGTATTTCAAGCTAGCATGTCATGCACACCATTAAATATTCATGAAGTCTACATTAATATAAAAACACCATACAGATGACTTAGTGGCCAGTTTTAGTTCTCTTGGAAATGGTTCTTGTGGGTTCCTTTCATACACTGAACCATGTTGATAAGCCAATACTCAAATGCATGACATATATTTTGTCCTTTAGGCTTCTCAGCTAAGTAAAATATGTTTGAATCTCTGTGTGTAGGTGGTGGCAAGGAAAGAAATATACCAAAGTTCCTTATTTCCAATTTGATTTTGAATGATGTATGACACCAAGTCACATACTACCCATCCTTCAAGGTCCAGCTCAAATCTCACCTCTTTTATAAGGCCAGCCTCTCATACTATAAGTGTTTCTGTATTTCTGTATTTCTTCCTTCTTTGTATTCATAGAAATACATAATTGGAAGGAACCTTAATATAACCTTTTATTCAGTACAGCAATCTCTTTTTACAGCATCACTGACAGACTGTGAATATTCTGAGTCATAGTTATCTCACAAAGTTGCCCATTCAATTTTGGGCTCTAATTGTTATGAGGTTTTTTTTAATTAAACCAAAATCTGCCTCTCTGGAACTTCTACCCATTGGTCTTAGTTCTGCCCTATGGAGAAACATGGTATTGGTCTGTTTACTTTAACTTTTTCGAGTTGTTGCTGCTGTTGAGTTGTTTCATTCATGTTCAACTCTTTGTGACCCTATTTGGGGTTTTCTTGGCAAAGACACTGGAGTGGTTTGCCGTTTCCTTTTCCAGCTCATTTTACAGATGAAGAAACTAAGGCAAACAGGGTTAAGTCACTTGCCCAGGGTCACACAGTTAGTAAGTGTGTGAGGGGAGGGGTTTCAAGTAGGGACAGCAGTTTAGTATAGAGGAGCAACACTACCTCTGGATCAGATCAGATCAGATCCCCACCTTTGATGTCCACTATCTGTACATGTCACAACTTTCCTGGGCTTCAGTTTCTTCATCTATAAAAAATAGAGGATTTGATTAGATGGCTTCTGAAACCTCTTCCAACTCTAGCTCTGTTATCTCATTTGAAGACACTTATCGTGTCCCTCTTAAGGTCTTTTTTAAAAATTTAAACATCTATTTCTTTCAATGAACATATTCCTGAATAGGACCTAGTAGCTTGTGCAAAGAAATGCTACTACTAAACTCATTCTCATCCATCTTGTATTTAATTATGTAGTTATTGTTTTTTAAAATGCAAATACGTGACTTTTCTTTTATCCTTATTGAATTTCATTGTTCATTTTGGCACATCATTCCTACCTGGTGATCTTTTAAACATTTCAGCTCTGTCATTTGCTAAATTAGTTATTCTTTGCAGTCTTGTGTCATCTGCATGGTTCTCATACATAGCATTGTCCAAATCATTGGATCAAGCCTCGAAACCTGAAGCAAGCCACTGGTGATATTACTCTAGGTTACCACCGATTCCCTTAATAAATATTCTTTGGGTATGATTTTTTATCTAATTATCCATCTAGCTATATTATCAATTAGGCAGCTAGGTAGCATGGATCTAAAGTCAGGAAAACCTGAGTTCAAAGCCAGCCTCAGATACTTATTAGTTATAAGCATAATAATTAGTAATAATAAATTATTATTCAAGTCATTTATAATATATAATAACAATACAAAATATAATATGTAATAATAAATTATTATGCAAGTCACTTAATCACTTTTTGCTTAATCACTAATTGCTTTATCAATTGTAATGGGGATAGAAATAGCACCTACCTCTCAGTGTAGTTGTGAGTCTCAAATGAGATGTTTGTAAACCACTTAGCATAGTGCATATGTACATAATAATTACTTAACAAATCCTTGTTCCTTTCCTTTCTACTTCCTTTGCTACAAGCTCTAAAATCATACATTTAATAATATGACCTGGAATTTGGTCAGGGATCAATGTCAAGCTCACTCCAGTCTAGGAATCTGCTTTTTTCTTCCTCCCTGAAAATTGAAATGTTTGCCTGTCTCAGCTTCTGAAACCATTCGCATTCACCATGATCCCTGGAGGATTACTGTCGAGGTCTTTTGGCATTTGGGAATGTAATTCATCTGGGCCTAGAGATCTGAGCTCTTTTAAAGCAGCGAGGTATTCTCCTCATCTTGCTGCAGCTTGTGGATGAAATGTTTGTAGACAGGATGAAAGCTCTAATCCAAGAGGAAGCCAGAAAGAAGAAGAAAATTCTGAGAAGCTGGAGGGAAACCAAACCTATGTCAGGAGCTAGAGAAGTGGAAAAATGATCCAAAAAAAAATAAACTCTGTAAAACTGGAATTATGCAACCCTTATATAAGTTTCTTCCAATAGTGAGTGAACACAAACCTGAAAGAATAGCAGCATCTCATGGGGAAAAGGGGAGGATTCCTTAGTGGACCAGCAATGGGAGAGAGTAGAGTATGTTGGGGTTTTGAATCAGATGGCTTGGTGTTGAGTTCCGGCTCTGATAGCAGTAGTCATAAATAGCACACCAGGCAAGTCATTCAATTGCTCTTAAACTCATGTTCTTCATCCAGAGAATGAGGATAGATAGATGAAGATTCACCATGGGTAAGGGGAACTTTATGGGCACTCCACAGATAAGAGAAGAGGACATCCAGCAATCAGAATCTGAGCCGCCCCTTCATACGTGTACTCGCAAGTTTGAGCCCACTTTCCTCTGGATTCTGTATGTACTTGTGCGGGAGTATGTCATGGACTTCTAGGAGGATGTTCTGTGTAACAACTGGTCATGTTGTGCCACTGATTTCTAAAAGCTGCTTGAGGTTGGCTGATTAAATGGACTCTCATCATATAATCTTGGGGTGAAGGCTTGAGGCAAAGGCATTAGAGGATCACTTCTGTTTTTATGGGGCTACCTTTGAAGACTAGAGAGGGAGATGGAGTCTTGCTCTAGGACATGAGACTGATCTGGGAGAGTGGGAATTAGGATAAAGAACCCCAGAGCTTTGATGGTACTATCTAACCTAAGATTGTTCTGAGGAAAGTGTTTTGTAAAACTTTAAGCATCATTTTAAAAAATTATTTATTTATTTTTAGTTTTCAGCATTCACTTCCGTAAGATTTTGAGGTTTAAATTTTCTTCCCCTCCCTCACCTCCCCCCTCCCCAAGATGGCATGCAATCTGATATAGGTTCCACATATACATTCATACTAAGCATATTTTCCAATTAGTCATGATGTAAAGAAGAATTAGAATTTATGGGAGGAACCACAAGAATGAAGCAATAATTGGGGCAGCTAGGTGGTGCAGTGGATAGAGCTCTGGCCTTGAAGTCAGGAGGACATGAGTTCAAATCCAGTCTCAGACACATGACACTTACTAGCTGTGTGACCCTGGGCAAGTCACTTAACCCCGATTGCCTCACCAAAAAAAAAAAAAAAGAATGAAGGAAAAAACAGAACAACAAAAGAAAATGAGAGCCAATAGTATGCTTCCATATGTATTCAGACTCCATAGTTCTTTCTCTAGATGTGGATAGTTTAAGCATCATTTTGTGTAAGCCATTATTGTGTTGTTATGTTGGTTGATTGGTTGTTGTCCATTCTTTTTTTTTTTTTTTTGGCTAGGCAATGGGGTTAAGTGACTTGGGCAGGGTTACACAGCTAGTAAGTGTTATGTGTCTGAGGCTGGATTTGAACTCAGGACCTCCTGAATCCAGGGCCAGTGCTCTATCCGCTGCGCCACCTAGCTGCCCTATTGTTGTCCATTCTTGAAGAGGACCAAAATGACATCACTGTATCTTAGAGTCAAGTTACAGTGTGTCTGACTGTGGCTGATCAGACCAATATGAGCTCGGAATGTTCTATCACAGGTTGGGCACAAATAGTCCATATGAACATTTGGAGTGGATTCTCTAGATTTATGCATTTTGTGTTTCTTTTGAGCTACTTTATTTTTTATATTTTCCATCTTTACTTTATTTAAAAAAATTTAAATTTATTTATTTTTAGTTTTCAACATTCACTTCCATAAGATTTTGAGGTTTAAATTTTCTCCCCCTCCCTCCCCTTCCTCCTCCCCAAGACAGCATGCAATCTGATATAGCTCTACATATACATTCATATTAAACATATTTTCACATTAGTCATGTTGTAAAGAAGAATTAGAACCAATGGGAGGAACCATGAGAAAGAAGAAACAAAACAACAACAAAAAAAGAGCAAATAGTATTCTTTAATCTGCATTCAGACTCTAGAGTTCTTTCTCTGGATGTGGATAGCATTTTCCATCATGAGTATTTTGCAGTTGTCTTAGATCCTTGCATTGTCGAAAAGAGCTAAGTCTTATCAAAGTTACTCATCACACAATGTGGCTGTTATTGTGTACAATGTTCTCCTGGTTCTGTTCACTTCGCTCAGCATCAGTTCATATAAATCCAGGTTTTTCTGAAGTTTGTGTGCTCATCATTTGTTAGAGCATAATATTATTCCATCACATTCATATGCCACAACTTGTTCAGTCATTCCCCAATTGATGGGCATCCCCTCAATTTCTAATTCTTGGCCACCACAAAAAGAGCTGCTATAAATATTTTTGTACATGTGGATTATTTTCCCATTTTTAGGATCTCTTTGAGAAGTGGTATTGCTGGGTCAGAGGATATGCAGTTTTATAGCCCTTTGGGCATAGTTCCAAATTGCTCTCCAGAATGGTTGTATCAGTTCACAACTCCACTAACAATACTTTAGTGTTCCAATTTTCCCACATCTTCAACATTTATCATTTTCCTGTTTTGTCATGTTAGTCAATGTGATAGGGGTGATGTGGTACCTCAGAATTGTTTTGATTTGTATTTCTCTAATCAATAGTGATTTAGAGCATTTTTTCATGTGACTATAGACAGCTTTAATTTCTTCATCTGAAAACTACCTGTTCATACCCTTTGGCCATTTATCAATTAGGGAATGAATTGTATTCTTATAAATTTGACTCAGTTCTCTAAATATTTTATAAATCAGGCCTTTATCAGGAGCTACTTCAATTCTGCTTTGCTCATAGAACACAGCACCTTCTCTGATGAGGGCACGTTATGCAGAGCATTCCTGTGCCAGTGTTTCCCATGTAACACAATCAATCCCAAAGTTCTTAAGAGAGACCTTGAGAATGTCCTTGTATCACTTCTGCTGACCACCATGCGAGTGCTTTCCCTATGTGAGTTATTCACAAAATAGTCTTTTTGGCAAGTGTATGTTTTTCATTGGAACAATATGGCCAGCCCATCAGAGTTGTGCTTTTTGAAGTAGAGTTTGAATGTTTGGCAAGTTTAGCTCAAGAAAGGACCTCAATACCTGGTTATCTTATCTGAAGATCCTGGTGATCTTCAGAATCTTCTCAACAATTCAAATGGAAGTGATTTGATTTTTTTGGCATGGTGCTGGTATGCTATCCAGGTTTCACAGGCATACAACAATGAAGAGCTATTGATGCACATGAAAAAGCAAATGGAAAGAATCCTGTTCAGAGGCATCTAGGTGGTACAGAGGACAAAGTGTTAGACTTAGAGTCAGGAAGACCTGAGTTGAAATCCAGCCTAAGACCTCTACTGGTTGTGTGATCCTGGGCAAGTCACTTAACTTCTGTCTGCCTCAATTTTCTCATCTCTAAATTGGGGATCATAATAGTAGGGTTATTATGAGAACAAGGTGAGATATTTGTAAAGCATTTGTAAACCTTAAAATCCTATATGGAAAAACCCAAATCGAGCACTCTTTCCATTGTACCACTCTCTTCATATTAATTGTCCCCATTTGTAAAATGCAATACTCATACTACCTACCTCACAAAATTGTTTTGAGAATCAAATGAGATAATATATGCAAAGGGCTCTATAAATTTTTAAGTGCCTTATAACTAGAGAAGATTATCCTTATGGCACTTAACCATATATTGCTTCATATTGTTATTGAAGGAATTTTTAAAAAATTCCTTATTATCCCAGCTAGGTTATATTTCTGAGAGAGTAGGTACTATATTTACTGAGGGTCTAGCACAATATTATGTTAAGTAGGAGATCGTTACTAAATGCTTAACAATAATTAAAATTAGTATTTACATAGTGGGGCAGCTAGGTGGCACAGTGGAGAGAGTGCTGGGCCTGGAATTTTCATAAGTTCAAATCTGGCCTCAAACACTTTCTAGCTGTGTGACCCTGGGCAAATCACTTAAACTTGTTTACTTCAGTTTTCATCTATAACAACAAGCTGGAAGAAGAAATGGCAAACAACTTCAGTATATTTGCCAAGAAAAGCCCAAACAGGGTCATGAAGAATTGGACACGACTGAAAAATAACAGCAATTTATGTAGTGCTTGAAATCTTCCAAAGTTCTTTACAAATATTATCTTATTTGATCCTTACACATTTCAATTCTTCCTACATAAAATTGGACATGGATGTATAAAATTTCATAGAATCTCAGAAATGGAAGGAACTTTAGAAATAATCTAGAGCATCCCCAACACAGTCTATGAATCCCTTCTTTGAAATCTCTACATGTTGTCATTTGGTCACTTCTTGCATACTCCTAGTAATGAAGAATTCACTTTCCAGGCAACTTGTTCCATTTTTTTGGACAGTTCTAATTACTAGACAGAGTAGAAAGTTTGCTCCTTGAGATGGAGAATGTGCTGGTAAATATGGGAAAGATCTGTGATTTTTGTCAGAGTAAGGACCTCCTTCCTCTATTGCAGATCCAACTCATTTATAATTAGAAAATAAGTTCTAAGGAGTTACCTGAGGTTATTTAGGGTGAATGACTTGTCCAACGTCACACAGCTAGTACACTTCAGAGGCTGGATCTGAACCTACCTAATCCTAATACTTTACACACTATGCCATGGAAACTTAGTGAAATTTAAAAAAACTACTGTTTTCAAGCATCTTACACATCAAGAAAATCAGAACACATATTGCCAGTCTGAGGAAAGTTCATTCTTCAGAGAGCCTTATACTTTCCTCTGAAAACATAAGGTCTGCAATTAGTTTCATCTTCCATACTCAGCTAATGATATTTGATCTTTTAAGGAACTTCTAGTTATCATTTGTCATGCTGGGCTAAAGTAAATTGCTTAGATTTTTATTTTTTATTTACATATTCTTCAGACCTGTGTCTAATTGAACAAACAGCCTGTAAGCGAATTTTATATTCTGTAAATAGTGCCTAATTAAGAACAAAAGTTATTGTCAAGATAATCACCAGGGGGCAATGGAAGCTGTTCACATTTATTTATTAATTTAGAAAGAGGAATAACCTAGGTAACCGTTATTTGCAATTATGGCAATGAAAATAAAAGCAACTCTGAACCATTGTGTTTGGGGCCTAACTGAGTAATGTTCTACAATGTTAGCTCTTCCATGGAGATGTCAAAGGTAGTAAAGAAAAAGGGCATGCAAATTCAATGGTGAATATTTCAGTGGAGAAATGGGAATTGGTGAGAGTTTAGAGAAAAGAGAGAGAAGAATGATAGAGTAAATTGAAGGAGAGACCTAGCGGGAAAGGTTAAAAGGGATAACTAGGGTGGTCTGTCTGGTAAAGCTTACAACTCAAAGGAAATTGCTTAGAATTGCATCCTCAGCTGTTGGTTTAAAGGTGACAATTCATGTGTATGTAGGGGAGGGATGGAGAAATTAGTTTGTTTCATGTTTCAGAGAACAAATAAAAGTAAATGATCCCGAATGTGTCTAGTCAAAACTCTAATGTAAATCAGCATGTAAAGGATCACTAAATATAATCATAACAATAAAGATAGTTTTTTTTCCTTGTGTATCCCAAAGTTGTGATATGGTACATGTGGGGGAAATCATATGTTTATTGAGTGCCTACTATGTGCCAGGTACTGTGCTGATTTACAAATTTAAGATTTACAAATCTTAACTCATTTTGAGACTTACAACAAACCTTCAAGGTAGCTATATTATTATGCCTATTTTTTGGTTCAGTTTTTTTTTTCAGTCATGTCTCACTGTTTGTGACCCCATTTGACATTTTCTTGGCAAAGATACTGGAGTGGTTTGCCATTTCTTTCTCATTTTATAAATGAGGAAACTGAGGCAAATAGGGTTAAATACCTTGCCCAGGGTCAAACAGGTAAGTGTCTGAGTGTGGATTTGAACTCAGGTCCTCCTGACACCTCTTTGACACCTAGCTGTGTGTTATGATTCCCTTAGAATTTGCCCTTATGCTTTTTTTTTTCTTTTGGTGGGAAATGGACTTGCAATTTCATTGGTATAGACAACTTGCAGTGAGGAAACTTTCCCCTATCAATACTTCTTGGCACCTGTTCTAGAATTTAGGCCTTAGAAAGTTGTTTGGAGGTACCAAGATTATGTGTGGTCTTTTCTTCCTCTTGGGCCTTGCTGATGGCCAAGTAGGCAGATATGCATAAAGGACTTTACCTAGAATTGTGTGTAAGATAAAGACTACAAGTCACGCCTGGAGGAGCCACCATTTATGGGGTACCAGGGACCCTGGCACCCTGATTCAATCCAGGGATAGGGGAGAAGTGATTCTTCCCAGTATTCCCATCTTGGAGTTTTTTATTTCAACTAATTATACTTGCTAACTAGGTGCTAAACTATGTTGTTTCTATTCTGCTGAAGGATGGCAAGTGTTGTCAGCAACCTTGAAACTTGGCACAAGCCCCCATTTTCCTGCCCTAGTTTTCTATCTTCTTTTGTTTATGTATCTCTGAAATTAACTGGTGGCACATGTGTGTATATTCGTTGGCTGCCTCATAATTCAGGCACTTTTCTCCTTCCCCTCCCTATATGCAATTGTCAAAGCCTCCTGGAACTTGAAAACATCTGTCTTTTCTCCTTTTCTGCTTCCCACCCACATACAACACGTGACTTGGTAAGGAGAGAGGAGCAATGCTCTTAGAAATTCCTCATTTAAGTCCTCATTCTAAGAGCAATGCTCTTAGAAGTAACTCCTTATTCCTAGCAGCAGTGGGAAAGTGGTGGCAGTGGCCATGATCTCATACCTTCAGAGGTAGCAAATGTGATGTTTAGGGTGACAAACTTGTGTAAATACATCCATAATGGCAGCTACCATTGCATTCAATGGAGAATGTGGAATTTAAGGGATAAACTAGGCTAGAAGGGCAATCCCTCTTAGCATGAAGCCATGGCCATAACCAGCTCCAGGCTGGGGCTACAACGAATGTAAGGAGTAGGCCTCCATGTGTGATGCAAGGAGTTGAGAGAAAAGTCTGGAAAGGGAACCCAGGTAAGTAAGTTCTTTTTTTTTTCAAGCTAGGATAGAAGAAGCTGAGCTATGTGTCTGAGATACTAAAGCAGGAGCAGCTAGTGTCAACTGAACATAAGAATATCAATGTCAATGGAGCTGGTATTTTGAAATCCCTGGACAGTTATGTCCTAAAGCACAGGGTTGACTATGTCAGTTATTCTTCAATAAACTCCGGTGGCTCTGATCAAGTATAAAATCTTCTACATGGTTTTAAAAGTCTTTCATAACTTGCCCCTTCCTATCATTCTATCCTTCATATAACCTTTTTCTTCTTCAAGGACTCTACAATCCAGTGACATTGCTATTCGTCCCACAAGACACTCCATCTTCAGACTCCAAGCATTTTTGCTGGCTTCCCCCATGCCTGGAATTCTCTACCTCCTGGCTTCCAGGTCTTCTTTCAGGTCTTCGTTAAAATACCACTTTCTAGCACCTTAATGCTAGCGCTTTCCCTCTGTGACTATCTCTAATTTATCTGGCAGATACCTTATTTCTACAGAAGTTGTTTTCATGTTGCCTCTCCCATTAGATTATGAGCTCCTTGAGGGCAGTACTATCTTTTGCCTTTCTTTATATCTGAGTCACTTAGCACAGTGCCTAATACATTTGCAGGTGCTTGATAGAGACTTGATGATTTAGCTGTGGAAAGATTATGTGTAGAAAATGCATATTTAGGGAAAAGGACACACATTTACAAAAATACTTAGAGCAGCTCGTTTTGTGGTGGCAAAGAATTGAAAATTGAGGAGATGCCCATCATTTGGGGAATGACTGAACAAGTTGTGATATATGAATGTAATGGAATACTATTGTTCCATAAAAATGATGAGCAGGCAGATTTCAGAAAAATCTGGAAAGACTTAGGTGATGTTGAGTGAAGTGAGCAGGACCAGGAGAACATTGTACACAGTAACAGAAACATTGCTCGATGACCAACTTTGATAGATTTAGCTTTTTTCAGCAACACAATGGTCTGAGAAAATTCCAACACTCATGATAGAAAATTCTGTCCATATCCAGAGAAAGAACTATGGAGTCTGAATGCAGATTGAAGTATACTGTTCTCTCTCTCTCTCTCTCTCTCTTTCCCCTTTCTTATGTTTTTCCCTTTTGTTCTGATTCTTCTTTCACAACATCACTAATATGGAAACATGTTTAATATGATTGTACATGTATAGCCTATATCAGATTGCATGCTGTCTAGGGGAGGGGGGAGGGGAAGGAGGGAGAAAAAATTTGGAACTCAAAATCTTATGAAAGTAAATGTTGAAAACTAAGAATAAATAAAAAAAAGAAAAAAGAAAATGCATATTTAATGTAGAAAATGCACATTTAAATTATTTGAACCAGGAGAGATCAGGGTGACCTCTGATACTAGCTGTTTGGCAATGGGCAAATCATTTAATCTTTTGGAGCCTCTGTTTCCTCATCTGTTAAATGGGAAATTAATGCCGGTAGTAGCTATGTCATAGGCTTATTGTGAGGCTCAGATGAAGCAAAGTAGTAAAGGCTTTAATAAACATTAAAGTGCTGTACACATGTGAGATATTATGATCATTTCCCCCTGTAATCCAGGCTCCATCTGTTTCTTACAGGGTCTCAGTTGGGACTAGGCTTTGACACCATTCCCCTCAAGGCTTGACGTAAGACTCATAGCTTTCATCAAAAAAAAAAAAGTCTTTGAGTTACACCAGTTCAATAGATGACTTCATTCTTGTGTGTTTCCTCTACATTTTGTGTATGATTGTTTGACCAGTGTTATCATGTATTTGTATTTGATTTCTATTTATCTGTACAAGAATATATGTCTCATCTCCCCAGCTAGACTGTAAGATGTTCCAGAGTTCCCAAGGTCATCCATCATCATCCAATCTGTCAACAAGTAAGTACAGGGCATTAACTATATACCTAGCCCTGTTACAGATATTCTACTCTTGAACTTCATAAGTGCCTCATACGTTGCTACCTAGAGAAAGTTATTGAATTTATTGAATGGAGATACAAAGGCAGAATTTGCATCATCTTTTACTTTCCAGTTCAGGTGAAGTCTAAGCCTGCTGACTAACACACTTTTCCTGCTTCTCTGACTTCACTGTGCTGTTCTCTCTGCCTGGAATGCCCACCTCTCAACCACCACCTATTGAAATCCCACTGAATTGAAAAGGTGAGAGCCTTTCCTGAGCACCCCAGACAGAAGTGAAATTTCTCTTATCTCAAATGTTTTAACTTAACAGAACTTCTGACATTTCTCACACCCAGTTCTGTCTTGTATAATAGCTATTTGTGTATTCCAATTCCCTTTTCCTAGATCAGGGTTTCTTAACTTGGGGGTCCACAGATGCATAAGGAAATCTAGGGATAAATTTCAGATGATCTACAAACTTGGATGGGAAAAAAAATCACATCTTTATATTCACGGATTTCTAACTGAAATTTAACATTTTGTTTAATTGTGAATTTAAAAAAATCTTGAGGAGGGGGAGGGGAGGAGAGAGGATTTGGAACTCAAATTTAAAAAAAAAGTTAAAATTTTTTTTTACATGTAATTGAGAAAAAAATTAAATGTAAAAAACCAACAACATCATTTTGAGAAGGGTACAATAAATGTCACCAGACTGCCAGAAGGGTCCATGCCACAAAATAAATTAAAACACCTATTCTAGACTATGAGCTTACTTGAGGGCAGGGACAATGTTTTATTCATCTTTGTATTCCTCACTGAGCTTAGCAAGTGTCTTTGTACATAGCAGATGATTAATGAATAGTACATAAAGAAATAAATCCCTTTAGGGAGTGATTTTTGTGTCTTTCCGAATTCAACACTTGAGAATTAGAGTGGAGTGTGGGATTTTTCACTTGAAGTATTTCTTCTTTTGCTTTGATGACCCTAGGAGAACTTTAACGTGACTGGATTACTCAGGTTTTTATTCTAGAAACAAGCTGGGAATGCCACCCCTGCCTATCCCAACTGAGGGTGTGTGGGTGTAGACAGGCAGGTGTGGTAAATGAATGTTTAGTAACTGGAAGTGAACAGATACTTAGGCTGGTTACTTAATAGGGGATACTGGGCAACTACGTGGAACTGAAAAATCAGTGTTAAGGATGCAGTCATGGTGGTTCAGGTAGTAGGACATTAATGTACTTTGAGCCAAATTCAGGAGCTCTTTTCCAGATGACACAGGTTAGGTAGAGAGCTGAGGTATTCACTCTCTTCATTGTTCATGCAGCCAACAACTATTAAGTACTTGCCTTGGTTAGGTGGGTGGCATAGTCAATAGAATATTTGGCTTGGGAATTGGGAAAACCTGGATTCAGCTCCTGCCCTTGACACTTATTGGCCGTGTGACCCAGGCCAAATCACTTAACTCCTAGGTACCTTAAATGATACCCTAAGACTTACCTACTAAAGCAGAGATGGGTTGCAGTCTGCCTTGTTGGAAGGCGGTCCCCTTATTAGGAATGAGACATATGCTAAAATGTGGATTTGGATATGAGTAAGTAAGGGAAATTTGGGAACTGGAAACAGACAGGCAGCTAGATACCACAGTAGAGAAGAGTGCTAGACCTGAAATCAGGAAGAGCTGATTTCAAATCTGGCTTCAGACACATCACTTAACTGTTTACCTCAACTTCCTCACCTGTAAAATGAGCTGAAGAAGGAAATGGCAAGTCACTCCAGTATCTTTACCAAGAAAACCCCAAATGGGGTCATGAAGATTCAGACATGACCAAAAATGACTGAACAACAAGAGAGTCAGAAAGATCTGGGTTTGAGGCTCACTCCTATGATACATACTGGCTATGGGACCCTGGGCAATTCACCCTCTCAGGATTCCAGGCAGATCTCTAAGACAAGGGTTTTTAAGATGAGGATTCTCTACTCTCCTCAGGGAGTTTGTGAATTTGAATTTGGAAGAAAAGATTTAGTTATCCCTTTCACACCTCGACTTTCCCCATGCGGGTATCCATATATCATAGGTCGGCATAAGAACCCTTGTTTTAAGATTGTAAATTGAAGAGCAGGTGTTTCATGGTTTCACTGGTAGAAGGAGTTTTTCCTCACTGGGAATTCTCCATATTGATGAAATCACAAGTCTGGTTAAAAGAAAGAATAATAAAATAAATGAATTTAGACTACTTTTCAGTGTCTGCGTCATGTAGATTCAAGCATAGAAACTGTAGCTATGATAGTCATTATACAGAAGGATAAATGAAGGTACTATAAAGTTAGGTGACATATGACTCACAAATATGCTGGTGAGTCACTGGCAGAGCTGTAAATAGACCACAGGAGTCTCCCACTGTTCCCCAATAACACGTGTATTAGTGGTGGGTAGTGCAATTAAGCTGTTGATTCTAATGTCAGCTCCTGCAAAATAATAAAGCCCTGTGGCACTTCATTTTGGTTCCTTCTTTTAGAAATAGCGTATGAAAACAAATTTTTTTTAAATGTAAAAAAAATTAGACTTTGTAGCAAAGCTTGACACAAATCCTGTTAAAAGCGTGTTTATATTTTATATTTCTCATATTAAAAAAAATCTTTCTATTGCACTGAATAAAAAGGAGCTTGGAGTATATTAGAGGATTTTTTTTCCAAATGGCAAATAAATATGTCCTTATTCTTCTGAAGCGTATGTGTAGTATCTTTTCTGCATTATTCCCTTGGCCTCCCATACTCGTCCAATATTTATTGAAAACAGCAACTTCACTCTGGGTTGGTAGAATTTAGGTTGGACCTCTCTTAGCTTTAAAAAAGTTGCAATCAGTTTTGCAAACCCCATGGGGTGTTTGGAGACATCACCTCATCTTGGGGTGTCTGGGTCCCAGTTGGAAGACCTTCCTTCCCTAGACTCAGTTAAATTCCAGGGGTTGATTCAAAGGAAGATATTAAGCAGCTGCTTAGATGCACTTGGATTTAGTCAGAGGACCTGGATTCCAATTCAGTTTCAGATACTTACTAGTTGTGTGACTCAGAGCAAGCCAATTAATCTCTCCGCAAACTGATGGAATTGGACTAGATGACCTCAGGTCCCCTCCAGCTTCCAGCTCTTGGTCTATGATTTATTAACATCTGCCGTTATTATGGTTATCTTAGAGCAATATTTTGTTGCCTCCAATTGCTACTACAAAACTTGGGACCTTGGGGGTATATATAGGTCTGTATAGTTTCATTGATCCAAGTCTTTTTTCGAGTTTTGAAATTTGTGAAAGTGAAAGATGAGATTTTTGTGCTGTGTTGAGAAGGTTGGCTTCTTCAGAAGAATAGTTTCTTTACTCAAGTCTCAGGATACCCTGGGGTGAAGGGAAAAGATGGCATTCCAAGAGATAAAAATAGAGAGAGATTTTTATCATAGAATCTAGTTTCTGGCAGGGTATCCTGATTGAGCAGCATGGCATTACTTTGACACTCTTTAAATTGTAATTTAGGGATGAAGGGATGACAGTATGGCCTTTGAACTGACAAATTAGTTTGTGGATATATTTTGGGGGGTGAGATGTGTTGGCTTCAGGTTTCAGCATTGCCTTAAGTTTCCTGGATATGAATTCCTCTTACATTGCTAGGTTGGTGTATTCCTAGGTATTTTTTTAATAGGAGGAGGCTCATTGTTATTTATTTTTTGACAACGGAAAATTTCCGAGCACTGACACGACCTAGCTCTGTGACTCTGGTTAAGTCACTTATTCTCTTTCAGCCCTAATTTCTCTTGTCTGTAAAATGGGGATGATGTGAGGATTAGATGAGATAATGTGTATAAAGTAATTTGTGAATGTTAAAGTACTACATAAAAGAATGCAATATAACACAATGCAATGCAATGCTATGCTGTGCTATACTACCCAACACTTAACTACATTATATTCATACTACAGTACACTATATTACACTACACTATACTAAAATAGTTCTATTATTAAATGTGAGCTATTATAACCATCAATTCCTGCTCTTTGAAATGAAGGTCAAGTTAAGAAGTCCATGAAATACAGATAAATTGACAGGGAAGAACAGAATTGTAGTTAAAAATTGACAAACTAGTGGATAGAGCACCAGCCCTGGAGTCAGGAGGACCTGAGTTCAAATCCCACCTCAGACCCTTGACACTTACTAACTATGTGACCTTGGGCAAGTCACTTAACCTCATTGCCTGAAAAAAAAAATTGACCGATTAAAAGTTTCTGTAAAGGAATCCTATAGGTCAGAGCCTAGGGAGTAGAAAGTCACAGATACTCTGCGTCAAGAGGACACTCTACTTTTGAGCCAACAAGCCTGGAATACAGTTCTCTCTCTATCCTCTATGATTTTATTTCCCCCATATCTTCCTTTTTTTTTTCTCCGGAGTTGTCTAATACTGAGATTCCCTGGAGAGAAGAACAAAGACTTTCTTCCTTCCCCCTCCCCTCTTCCTTCCTCTTCTCTCCCCTTCTTCCCAACTTCTCCTTGGTTTTGAAAAATGGCGCACCACTTCTTGGGTGTTTTAAGAGGGAATTTGCTATGCTCCCCACTACCTGACAAGTAAGAAACCAGTTAGCTTTTGAGTTTCGGTCATTTTTAAGTTGTTTTTGACTTTTTTGCTTTAAAGCACTATGGGGGAAACATACAAAGTTAAAGGTTATAAATTACAAACTTATTTATAGTTTGAGCCTAGCCCTCTGTACTGGACTATAGGGGAACTAAGGCTCACTTTTTCCTAGCTTCCTCTTTCCTCCTAGCTATTTTCTATCCACTAGATCTTTGACCCTGATGTTGGTTCGGTGTTAGCAATTTGGCTGTGGTTTTGACTTACGTGGCTATGTCAGAGCCATGCTTGCTCTCTTCTAAGCAATAGGTGTGGGAACCTGGGACATTCGAGCTAATACTTGTCTCTCTTTTTTATCTTCTGAGATAGTATTGGTAAAGCAGTTAGCATGAGTGCTTGGCATGTAGTAGGTATTTGATTAATGCTCTTGTCCATCCCTTTCCCCTTTTAGTTGGCTCACATCAGGAATTCTGCATAATAAGTCACACTGGACAAGTGTTCTTAAGCTTCTTTGTATCATGGACCCCTTTTAAATGAGTACAATGAACACAAACCATTTCAAAGGAAACCAATTATATTGAAATATAGTTATAAACACATTAAAAAAAAGTTCACAGACATCAAGTTAAGAACTCTGTACTAGATTTGCTTACTGTGAAGTTGGAGATAATGATGCTTGCCTCTTGGCTCCCAGATTATAAAGACTTTTCTTTAGTTTGCTCTCAAACATACCTCTACCTTTAATGATCTAAACTCTATCTACCATTCAGGATTGGTGTGTGAATCAAATGGTATAAAGTATGTGAAATTACTTTGAGAAGCATCTAGTTTTTCACCAAGGTACCTCTCTTATCCTTCCTCTGGACATCCCGATATTATTGTTCTTTGAACATTGGATACCTCTCTTGCCTAGACCCAACTTTTCTATTGATTTGTTGGAAGAAAATTGTATTTGTCATAGGATTAAGGTCAATTCTGTCCTTGGGGGAAAACTGCCTCTTCTATCTCTTATTCTACATTAGAATCTCAAAGCCTCATGGCCTAGAATTCTGAGACTAGGCCATATCTTCCTTAACCTGAGCTAGGTTTCTCATCCCCTTCACCACTCGTGGCCACTCATGGCGACCCCACTTTGGGCTATTTCCCAGACTCCCATTCTTCTCTCTGCTTAACCCTGTGTCCACTGGTAACCCATCTCTAGTTTCCCATTCATTGCTAGATTTGAACTGATAACATATTTCCTAAATACATTGGATTAATTTTCTTATTCTTATCTTTAAGGCTCAAATCAGACTCTCCAAATGTTAGAGCTTGAAAGATCTCAGGGATCATGTGGTCCAACTACCTCATTTTACAAATGGCTTCCCTGAGAGGTTGCATGTACATAGTACATGCTAATAGTACATAGCTAGGAGGCTACAGTGTTGGAATTGGACCAGAAGAATAGGTCTTTTAATTCCAAACTGTTCTTTTTCTTTCATATCACAGAATTCTGCTGGTCCCATAGATAGCTTTCTCTTTTTTCAGGGTGGTGGTCCTCTTCCACTCCATTGAGATATAGATCCTATAGAATTGATAATATAATAATAACTAAGAACAAAAAGTGCGTGATGTATAGCAATAGGAACATATTTCACTCCTTTTTCTCCCTCCGTCTGTCCTACAATAGTAGAGTTCATTAATCGTAAAGATTTCTATATGTAATTTAAATGAAATTCTGTAGAACTTAGTGTCTTGGTTTGGTAGTAAGGGGACCTGAGTTTTCATCTCATTTCTATCCTAGTTGTGTGACCTTAATTAAAGAATTTCTCTTCTCTGGGTCTCAGTTTCCTAATTTTTAAAATGAGGGGATTTGATTTGATTTTTGAGTTATACTCTTCAGACTTTCCAGTTCTGAAATATTAAATATGAAAACTTGGTAAGATGTGGTGCTTCTGGTGCCTTCATGATCACAGCTCTAAGAATGACAGAGTCCTCAGGATCTCAAAACATTTTTCCTCTCTCCAAGCAGGGAAGAAGTAGGTCTGTAACTTTTTAGAGGTATTTACTCAATGGATCCTGCCTTGGGATTTCAAAGACTCTGCTGTCCTTGTAACTATAGGTTTCTTTATCATCAACATCATCATGACCGTTATCATCGCTGATGCTGGAGAGAAAAGACGAATGTCATGATTCACTCTCATGTCAGTATTCTGACCAGAGGACTTCTTGACAAGACACTTTGTAGTACAAAGCAAGCTAAAAACGGACATGCTAAAGCAAAGGAAATGAATCCCCAACAAAAAAAAAAAATGGGAAAGCTGTAGGATAATTCTTTAAATTAGTATAACACTTTATGCTTGCCACAGTGATTTCATAAGCATTTTCTCATTTGGTTCCCACACCAACCCAATTTGCTTTCACAAGTCTTTTCTCATTTTGTTCCCTATTCTGTGGTAGATAGAGATAATTGTATTTATTTTAGAGATGAGGAAACTTAGGTACACAGAGACTGATGAAAATAGATGGTAGACTGCAGCCGACTCTCCCAATTTGTGGCTTGAGAGTCAAGATTCTCTAATAACCTCTTTGGAGGTGAACTTTGTCTTTGACCAGCTAAGTGGGTGTTCGAATCTCATATGACTCTCTGATGAGATCATCTGAGGGATTGCTAGGGTAGTGGTGGTGCTTGAATTAAAAGGGAATTTTCATTTTAATTCTTATGCTTTTAAAAATAAGTGATCTGAGAGTTTTTTATAAAATATTTTCTGAGTTAGCATGGTGTAGTGTACAGAGTGTCTTAGAGGCCAGGAGACCCGGGTTCAAGTTCTACTTTGTGGTTCTGCCTCTATTGGCTGTGCGACACTAGTCAAGTCATCCGACCTCTCTAGGCTAGAGATATCAAACGGCAGCCAGCCTGACTCATGCAGCCTGTGACACCGCCCAGTGTGGCCCAAACTACATTAAAATGTAATTAGGAAATATTTAACAAATAAATAAAATACAATAAAACAGATAATACATTTTAAAACTAAGGCAACATGCAGTTTGCAGGGATCTTCTTGTTTGAATTGTTGTTGTTGTTCAGTCATTTCAGTTGTGTCTGACTCTTTGTGACCCCATTTGGGGTTTTCTTGGCAAAGACACTGGAGTAGTTTTTCATTTCCTTCTCCAGCTCATTTTATAGATGAAGAACTGAAACAGAGGTTAAGTGACTTGCCCAGGGTCACACAGCTAGTAAGTGTCTGAAACTGGATTTGAACTCAGATCTTCCTGACTCTAGGCCTGGCACTCTATGCACTGCCAATTATTGGCCCCCATTTCTACTTGAGCTTGACACCAACCACTGTTGTAGGAAACTCCCTAAGACTGTACTTTGCAGAGAAGGTGCAAACTTGCATTGGTAGAGGGAATTTCCTCATCCAGGCTATGACATTATCAGTGACATCACAGATCTAGTTCCCATCCCTCTTTGATTTACTTGGCATTTGGAATTTTCTTTTGTCATTGTTTGTGGCACTCAGAGTAAAGGACTAGGGACTGCATCATGTAGGTGGTCCTATGATAAGCTGTCATAGACAACTTCCTTGCATTCTTTCACACCTTTCATTCTCTTTCCTATCTTTACTGCTTTTCCAACTTAATGAGTAGCAGTGTTGCCAATATGATAAGAGATGAGAACTTATTACCCATATAAGCTCATTAATGGAGCTCTTCTTGCTCCTGAATATTTGTTGTCTAAGGAATTAAAGTTTTATTTTTCAATTAGAATCTTGAAAAGATCTTTAGCCCTGAGCAGAAATTCTAGAAAACATTCCTCTATTCCAGCTGTCCAGATATAGATCATAGGATATAAGAATCGAAAGAGACCGTAAAGGTCATTTGGTTTAAACCTTTCATTTTATACATAAGGAAACCTTGGCTCAGGAGGTTGTAAATTATTTACCCGAGATTCTACAAATAGCAAGATTTGAACCCATGTCCTCTGACTTGAGAATCAGTGCTCTTTCCATTGTAAAGGAGTAATTTAAAAATTACATTTATAAAGAAGTAATTGAAGATCAAAAATAAAGCATCTCTTACCTTGACGGTCATAAAAATGGGCATGTGGAAATAATTGAATGAAAGGGGTCTCCTCTGTTCTTTCACTACAAACTTATCTCCCCTGGTGAACTTGTCTTCTGCTTTCCCTGAGACAAAGTAATTATTTATGTGGTGACTATCTGATAGCTGGAAACTTAGGAAGATTAGCAAACACAATAGGTAAAGTATATGTGATGGTGATGGCTTCTATATTAACTCCATTTCAAGAAAAAAAAAAGACTGATTAGCTAAGTGGAACAGTGAGTTTGAAGCCAGGAAGACCAGAGTTCAAAATCAGCCTTAACCTTGAAGTCCTTATGGCTCTACACTAATGAGGAGAGGGAGAGAAAGAGAAGAGGGAAAGAAAGGGAGGAGAAAGTATGGGTTGGGGAGTGGGCTGAGATGGGGAAGAGGATAGTGTCTGGTTTCTCTTCTGTATTCTAGATAAATAAGGGAAAAAAAGGGATGCTGTTTGGTGCTCTAATCACCAGAAAAGAGACTGAAGATTGGAGAGTCTGAGCAGACATATATGTGACCGAATCCTTCTCCATATATCTAATCAGGTTGTATGTAATTACCCTTTTCCTCACTAGAGTCTCCATAGCTTCTCTAAGTTCTATGCCAGTTATCAAGGTCATAAAGCATGCTTCCCCTAAAAGGACAGGCCAGCTTTGAGCCAAGATGGTCCAACTCTGTTAAAAATAGAAAACTAGCCCCTCACTCCAGTTCAAGGATGGGTAATCTGTGGCCTCAAGGTCAACCTGTGGCCCTCTAGGTCCTCTAGTGAGGCTCTTTGACTGAATCCAAACTTCACAGAACAAATCTCCTTAATAAAAGGATTTGTTCTGTTAAATTTGGACTCAGTCAAAAGGCCTCACCCAAGGACCCAGAAGGCCACAGGTTCCCCACCCCAGGTCCAGTCATTTGGCCCCTTTTTATGTGCCCTTTTTAAAAGTCTATTGTTCTATGTTAGCACAGTAGAGGACAGGCAAATGCCTACTGAAAACAGATGCCAAAACAAATCAGGTTACACTAGCTAAAGGTGTTAGAGATACCAAATTAATTTTATTTGTCTTTTTATTTATTTTGCCATCAATAACCATTTATTTTCTTTTCACCTCCCCCTCCATTGGGAAAAGGAAAAAGAAAAAAGAAAAAAGGAAAACATTTGCTACTATTGTAACAAATATTCCTAGTCAAGCAAAATAAATTCTTATGTTGGCCATATCTAAAAAATGTCTCATTCTGTGCATAATTTTGTGAATTTTTTTATTACTATATGCTTCTGGTGAATGTATGGTTTAAAATACTATTTTTATCAAGTTTTATAAAAATGTTATCATGCTTTCCCAAATAACTAGAAGGTAATAAGGTATCAATTGAAAATTAGGATATTGCCATAAGTGACTAGCAATGTATGGCTGTGAAAATTGGACTATAAGGAATGCTGAGCACTGCAGAATTGACACTTTTGAGTTGTGGTACTGGAGAAGACTTTTGAGAGTCCCTTGGTCAGCAAGGAGATCAAATCAGTGAATACTTAAATTAATTCAGGCTTTTTCAAAGGAAGATCAAATGCTGAAGCTGAAGCTTAAATACTTTGGCCACATAATGAGAAGACAGGACTCATTGGAAAAGACCTTGATATTGGGAAAAGTTGAAGGCAAAAGGAAAAGAGGACATCAGAGGATGAGATGGATAGAAAGTGTCATGGAAACAATGAACATGAATTTGAACAGACCTTGAGAGATAGTGGAGAATAGAAGAGCCTGGGGTGCGGTGGTCAGGAAGAGTCAGATATGACTGAAAAACTGCAGCAGCAGTAAGGTATCAATTCAAAATTATAATGTTGCCATAAGTGACTAAGTAAGCATGCTCCTAACAGCTGCCTCTTGTCTGATTGGCTTTAAACATTATAGGGAGCAGGTATGACTGACGGTCCAGCTGGGGAATTCTATTATGTTGTTTCTGGGACCCGAGTTATTTTGATGCTTGGACTAGTCCACCCATCCCACAGACTGACCAAGGGTTGTCCTAGTAAAGAAATTTGCCTCCCTCCCACTCCCATGCTTTTAGAGATGAAATATCGAGGCAGCTTTACTGTGAGCAATAACAAACAGGTTTAGCTCCACTATTACGGGGAACTAATAAAGATACCCCTCAGGTGAAACTTCACCCAAGAGAATATATTCTTGATGCCCCAAGAAGCTCCAAGCATAGGAAAGAGAGCCTTTCCTTCCCCAGAACATTAATCTCCTCCCCTCCCCACTCCAGATTTACACTAAATCAAAGGCAATAATGAGATTTGCCCTAAGGTTTCTACAATTTATTTTTCTCCTTTTTAAAATGGCTCCACAGCTTTAATGAGCTGCAGGTGCCTGGTAGCCTGTTCCAGCTAATGGGTGCTGAGGAGACATATCCACACTTGGCAATTAGTTTCCTTAGTTCCTGCTTACGTGGAGAATAAAAGGAAGCTTTCTTTGAGACGCTTTTGGCCCAAGCAAATGATGAGGATGCTTTTTCCAAAGCCCTGAAATCATGCACTGAAACCTTGTGTGTCACATCCAAGGTGATACATCAGTGAACACTCTGAGCCCCAGGAGAAAACCATCAATAACATCCCCCAGCATGTTTATTATACAGTAGGTTGTTTCGAAATGGCAGCCATCCACGAAACCTTTATGGCTAGCTGGGGAGATTTGCACTAATGGGGTCTGGTTGGTAGATAGCTGCTAGTCGTTATTTTCACTGACTCCTTTTGCTTTTTATGAGCCTCTCATGTACAAACAAGGCGACAGGAATCTTTTCATCTGATTCAGGATGTTACCCCAGCATAATGGGGGGAGAAACACTGACAGTAGGTAATTTCTTGGGGATAGTTACTGGTATTTGCTCGTGAAGAGAGAATAAAAATAGCTTTCCACTAGGGAAGAAAACCCCCTTCGAGCTACCTGAGATTTCTCTAAAGAACTTGAGCACCATACTTTAGCCTCTGGAAAACACCTCTGGGTTCAGATGCAAAGGAAAGAGGCAAAGAAAAATGTGTCTTCTGGCTTTTTGTTGCAATGGAGCTTGGGCACCAAGATAGTTTCCCTGAATCTTTTTTGGATGGGCAGGGGTAACGGGCCCATTTTCCTTCAATCGCTCGCCATCTCTTCTGCACACGCAATACTCTAGAGTCTCTGACTGAAGTACTGAGTATGGGTGGTTTGACATCTTGGAACTACTGGGCACAAATCTTGTCACTGATGGCAGAGAAATGTAGAAGGAGCCTAACTAACTAATTTTGCTTTTAAGGCAAGAATATAAAATTATGTACACTCAAACTTTTCATTGATTTAATTTTGCTATTCTTATTTTTTAATTTTTAATTTATAATATTTCCCCCCAATTATTTTGCTATTCTTTAAAAATATTTATTACTTTTTTGTTTTTACATAATCTTCGATTCCAAATATATTCCTCGCCCTTCCCTTTTACAGAGAACCATCCCTTGTAATAATAAAAAAAGAAAGAAAGAAAGCAGGAAAGAAGGAGAGGGCAAAAATGCAGTTCAGCAAAAATAACCAACACACCAATTGAGTCTGATAATATATATTATTATTACCCATAGCCCCCCCCCCATCCACCTCTGCAGAGGAGGTCTTTCTCTCTTTTTTATTCATAGTCAAGCTTGATCACTATAATAATACATATCATAGTCCATAGGGCAGATAATCAAAGCAGGTGGTAATGCTGCACCTTGAATGTCATTTCCACTGATAAAGCCGTATTTATTTTTGATGTTGAACCATTTGACAGTGCCAAGGATTTTGATTGCCAAACTTTTCTTTACCAGGTCTAAACAATTGTGTCTGTTGAGGAGGTTGGAGTTAGTAGACTTGAAGAAGCAGTTGCCAGGTCAAGTCTCCACAAGGGTTGAATCCTCGGCTGGTAGTTGTGAAGAGTGGGCTCAAAGTCGGGCCAGCGGAGTGCTACTGCAACCGGGATTCTTGGGTCCATGGTCCTGGGCTATCTGTTTCTACAATGAGAAAAAAGGATAATGGTGTTAGTTTGACTCACTGGGCACATGCCATCTCTCTCTCTTGGTATGTGCTCAGTTGTTTTAGCTAGGCTGGCTTGCCTATTTTGTAGGTGTTGAGTAGTTGACAGTTGGTCAGTATGACTGGCCTCTAGTAAACAGGGATTGTTCCGCAAATGATAGCTATGGAAGCAGGGCCAGTGGTCTGAAACACAAGACAAAAGCTATATACAGGTAAATCAGAAATAATTTGCAGCAGGAAGGCACTAGAATTAAGAGGGGTTGAAAAAACAAAACTGGTGAAAAATTTTTACAGCAAATTTTTCTGATAAAGGCCTCATCTCTTATATGTATATGGAACTGAACCAAATTTATAAAAAAAAAAGAGTCATTTCCAAGTTGGTAAATGGCCAAAGGTCATATACAGGTAGCTTTTTAAAAAATTTTAAAACTTTATTTACTTATTTATTTTTAGTTTTCAACATTAATTTTTATAAGAGTTTGAGTTCTAAATTTCCCCCCCGTCCCCTCCCCCCACCCCAAGACTGCATGCAATCTGATATAGGCTATATATGTACAACCATATTAAACATATTTCCACATTAATGATGTTGTGCAAGAAGAATCTGAACAAAAGAGAAAAACCACGAGAAAGAAAAAAAAGAGAAAATAGTATGCTTCAATCTGTATTCAGACTCCATATTCTTGCTCTAGATGTGGTTAGCATTTTCCATCTTTAGTCTTTTGCAATTGTCTTAGATCATTGCATTACTGAGAAGAGCTAAATCTGTCAAAGTCAGTCATCACAATAATGTGCTGCTACTATGTACAATGTTCTCCTAGTTCTGGTCACTTCACTCAGCATCAGTTCATGTAAGTCTTTCCAGGTTTTTCTGAAATTTACCTGCTCATCATTTCTTATGGAACAATAGTATTCCATTACATTCACATATCACAACTTGTTCAGCCATTCCCCAATTGATGAGCATCCCCTCAACTTCCAATTCTTGGCCACCACAAAATGAGCTGCTATAAATATTTTTGTACATGTGGGTCCTTTCCCCTTTGTTATGATCTCTTTGGGATACAGACCTAGAAGTGGTATTGCTGGGTCAAAGGGTATTCACAGTTTTATAGCCCTTTGGGCATAGTTCCAAATTGCTCTACAGAATGGTTTAATCAGTTCACAACTCCACCAATAATGCATTAGTGTTTCAATTTTCCCACATCTCCAACATTTATCAATTTCCTGTTTTGTCATGTTAGCCAATCTGATGGGTGTGATGTGGTGCCTCAGAGTTGTTTTGATTTACATTTCTCTAATCAATAGTGATTTAGAGCATTTTTCATGTGACTATAGATAGCTTTAATTTCTTCATCTGAAAACTGCCTGTTCATATCCTTTGACCATTTATCAATTGGGGAATGACTTGTATTCTTATAAATTTGACTCAGTTCTCTATGTATTTTAGAAATCAGGCTTTTATCAGAGACACTGACTATAAAAATTGCTTTCCAGTTTTCTGCTTCACTTCTAATCTTGGTTAAATTGGCTTTATTTGTGCAAACCCTTTTTAATTTACTGTAATCATAATTATCCATTTCGAATTTCACAATGTTCTCTATCTCTTGTTTGGTCATGAATTCTTCTGTTCTCTGTAGATCTGACAGATAAACTATTCCTTGCTCTCCTAATTTGCTTATAGTATCATCCTTTATGTCTAAATCATGTACCCATTTTGACCTTATCTTAGGATATGGTGCAAGATGTTGGTCTATGCCTAGTTTCTGCCATGCTATCTTATGGTTTTCCCGGCAGTTTTTGGCAAATACTGAGTTCTTATCCCAGAAGCTAGAGTCTTTGGGTTTATCAAATAGTAGATTACTATAGTCATTGACTACTGGATCTTGTGTACCTGATCTATTCCATTGATCCACCACTCTTTTTCTTATCCTGTACCAAGTAGTTTTGATGATAACTGCTTTATAATACAGTTTTATATCTGATAGGGCTAGGCCACCTTCCCTTGCATTTCTTTTCATTAAGTCCCTTAATATTCTAGACCTTTGGTTTTTCCAGATGAATTTTTTTTTCTAGCTCTATAAAGTAATTTTTTGGTAGTTTGATTGGTATAGCATTGAAGAAGTAAATTAATTTAGGTAGGATTGTCATTTTTATTATATTAGCTTGGCCTACCCATGAGCAAGTGATATTTTTCCAACTATTTAGATCTGACTTTATTTGTGTGAAAAATGTTTTGTAATTGTGTTCATGTAGTTTCTGGGTTTGTCTTGGCAGGTAGAGTCCCACATATTTTTTATTATCTATAGTTACTTTAAATGGAATTTCTATCTCTCACTGCTGGGCTTTGTTATTAATTGTTATATATAGAAACACCAATGATTTATGTGGGTTTATTTCATATCTTGCACCTTTGCTAAAGTTGTTAATTATTTCAAGTTGTTTTTTAGACGATTCTCTAAGATTCTCTAAGTATACTACTATGTCATCAGCAAAGAGTGATAGTTTTGTTTCCTTATTGCCTATTCTAATTCCTTCAATTTCTTTTTCTTCTCTTATTGTTAAAGCTAATGTTTCCAGTACCATACTGAATAACAATGGAGATAATGGACATCCTTGTTTTATCCCTCATCTTATTGGATTACATATAATGCTTGCTGAAGGTTTTAGATAGATGCATTTTAAGGAAAATTCCATTGATTCCAGTGTTTTAAATAGGAATGGGTGTTGTATTTTGTCAAAAGCTTTTTCTGCATCTATTGAGATAATCATGATTTCTGTTAATTTTGTTATTGATATGGTCATTTATGCTGATAGTTTTCCTAATATTGAACCAGTCCTGCATTTCTGGTATAAATTCCACCTAGTCATAGTGTATTATCCTTGCAATAAGTTTCTGTAGTCTCTTGGCTAATATTTTATTTAAAATTTTTGTATCTATATTCATTAGGAAAATTGGTCTATAATATTCTTTCTCTCTTTTAGCTCTTCTCAGTTTAGGTATTAGCACCATATTTGTGTCATAGGTAGGACTCCTTCTTTGCCTATTTTTCCAAATACTTTATATAGTATAGGAATTAGTTGTTCTTTAAATATTTGGTAGAATTCATTTGTAAATCCATCTGGCCTTGGAGATTTTTTTCTTAGGGAGTTCATGGATGACTTGTTCAATTTCTTTGTCTGAAATGGGGTTATTTTAGCATTGTATTTCTTCTTCTGTTAATCTGGGCAATTTATATTTTTGTAAATATTCATCTATTTCACTTAGATTGTAAAATTTATTGGCACACAGTTGGGCAAAATAGCTCCTAATTATTGTTTTAATTTCCTCTTCATTGGTGGTGAATTCACCCTTTTCATTTCTGATACTGTTAATTTGGTTTTCTTCTTTTTTGAAAAAAAAATCAAATTAGCCAAATATTTATCTATTTTATTGATTTTTTTAATGAAACCAGCCCTCATTTTTTTTTATTAGCTTAATAGTTTTCTTAGTTTCAATGCTATTAATCTCTCCTTTGCTTTTCAGAATTTCTAATTTGGTATTTAATTGGGGATTTTTAATTTGTTCTTTTTCTAGCTTTTTTAGTTGTATGCCCAATTCACTGATCTCTTCTTTTTCTATTCTATTCATGTAAGCATTGAGAGATATAAAATTTCCCCTAAGAATTGTTTGGCTGCATCCCATAAGTTTTGGTATATTGTCTCATTATTGTCATTCTCTTATATGAAGTTATTGATTGTTTCTATGACTTGTTGTTTGACCCATTCATTCTTTATGATTAGATTATTTAGTTTCCAATTAATTTTTAGTCTACCTTTCCATGGCCCTTTATCACATGTAATTGTTATTGCATTGTGATATGAAAAGGGTGCATTTAATATTTCTGCCTTTCTGCATTGGATTGTGAGGTTTTTATGTCCTAATATTTGATCAGTTTTTATGTAGGTGCCATTTACCACTGAGAAAAAGGTTTAATCAATAAATGTGTGTGTTCTGACTGCTGCACTGTCTTCCCTTTCCCACCTCTTCTTGGGTCTCCTATTTCCCAAGTTACAATGATGTTGAAATTAGGTCTGTTAATAATCCTACAATAACCTCTACATGTTCAAGTGAAAGGAAGAGTCGATCGATGTGGCAAACTGAATTGTTGTCTTATTTTAAGATATTGCCACAGTCACCCCAACCTTCAGCAACCATCACCCTGATCACTCAGTAGCCATCAACATCGAGGCAGGACTGTCCACCACCAAAAAGATTACAACTTGCTGAAGGCTCAGATAATAGTAAGCATTTTTTTTTTAGCAATAAAGTATTTTTAATCAAGGTATATGCATTTTTAAAGATATAATACTATTGCCCACTTAACAGACTACAGTATAGTGTAAACATAACTTTTACATGCACTGGGAAACCAAAAAATTTGTGTGACTCACTTTATTGCAATATTCACTTTTTTGCAGTGCTATCAAATGGAACCTGCAGTATCTCCGAATTATGCCTGTATTACCTTGTATTTATTTTGCATGTACATGAAATCTCCCACCATAGAATTGTGAGTTCCTTAAGAGCAGGGACTGTTAAATTTTTGTCTTTTTATTTCTAGCACCTAACAGTGCCTGATACACAGTAGGAACTTGATAAATATATTTTGTTTGATTCTTAAAATGTAGTGCTTTGACATCAACACAGTATGTGGTATGAACACAGATATGGTCTGACCAGGGCTCCTAATTAGCCAATTTTGTTGCCAAGATTGCTTTTCTTTTCAGAGAAAAGTAACAAAAGGATTGAGTTGGTCTACCTTTTCTCTGGCAAAGATTATCATCATTCCATTTTCCCAAAAGAACTGTCTTATACCTTCTTTGATCATCCCTTTTCCCTCAACATTGTTGTCCTTAACATTTCTTGAGACTCACTCTCAGATCATTCTGTATGTATACTTAGGAGTCATTTTTCATGAAGGTGACACTTTTGAAATTGAGGGAATTAGATGATTTCACCAAGAAAAAGTATGTTAGAAAGGAAAAATGATAGTGAAGACAGGAGCGTTTTGAGGTATAGAAAAAAGAAAGACTGAAGCTGTAGATGAGTTATTTTAGCAAGATAGAGAGTGACCAAATTTTGGGGTTTAGTACTTCCAGAACTTGAAAGAAAAGGGAGACAAGGGATTCAAGGGTGAATGTGCATTATTGAAGTGGTTGAATATAGGGTTGAGACTGTAAAAACAAGGGCATTAAATCAGAAGAATCATGAAGTTAAGGGAGGCATCAAGTGACTGTTGGGTGCTTTGAGGATAAAAAGTATGTTTGGGAAGAGGTGGGAGAGGTAAAGGAGAAAAGTCAGATTATTGAGATTAAAGAGTGAGAATTGGTAGGAATTTTAGAGTTCAAGGTCTTGGAGGTGGAGTAGTTTCAGTTAATGGGGAGATCTAAGATGTGAGCACCTCTGGTTGTAACTGAGGTAGATTAAGGATGGAAATACAGCCCTTCCGTACTATGGGAGTTAGGGATGCGGCACTCCCACAATCTGGAAAATCCACCCAAAAAATTTTGGCCTCTCCTTTGCACCAGAGAAGAATGTCTGAAGTATTATGGTATTAAGAGATAAAATATGTTGACATTATACAATACTATACATATATTTAATGCATTTCTGAGTTTCTAAACTTTTACTGTGTTATCTGCTGGCCTTCATGTGCCATCTGCAGTTTCCACAAAACTCCCCTAAAATTCCCATTTAATTTCTTATGCTGACACGTGATATATCAAAACCATGATAGGGAAATTCACGACGTGGAAGGAATAACTATAATGAGAGCTGAGGAAGTGGATTAAAGTAAGGACTAGGATAATAGCAGAGTCAGCAATATGAATATTGACGTCAACAAGGATGATGGCAGGGTTTCAAGTTCAACCATTCAACAAATATCTATTACATAGGTACCACTGTACTTGTCCCTAGGGATACAGAGCTAGGAATAAAACAGTCTTGGTCTTCAAGGGGAATAAGCATTTGTTAAGTGCCTGGTATGTGCCAGGCATTGTGCTAAGTGCTTTAAAAATACTATCTCACCTTACAAAGTGATTACATTCTAATGGGGGGATACAGTATGAACATGGGCTACATGCAAAATAATTTCAGGGGGAAGAGAGTTTTGATAACTGCGGTGAACCAGGCGAGAATTCCACAAGGTAGTGATGAGGAGGGAGTACATTCTAGACATGGGGGACCACTTGGACAAAGGCATAGAGGTAGGAGATAACATGTTGTGTACAGGGGACTTTATAAGCATGGTGCTGAAGTCATTGAGAAATGATTCATCCTTTTATAGAAGGGACAGTGTAATGTACCATATATCTACAAACTGCTATTCAAATATAGTTTATTATTAAGTAACCAAATTAAATAGGGAGGGGATTGCAGGGATTTATCGTGAGTATATTCACAAAGAGATAGCTATGTATGACTTGCCAAGTCCTTTCCTCACAACAACCCTGAAAAGCAGTCAGTTTAAATAGCTCTAATTTTCAAAGGAAAAAGTCTTAGGCAGACAAAGTGACTTGTTAGGGTCACACAGCCTGAAGTGACTCAAATGATATCTGATAGGTCCAGCACTCTTTCGTCAAGTTACATTTCCTCTTTTAACATGTACTAATCTGAAAGTAGAAGAGAAAAAAAAAAGTGGAACAAGCTGAATTGATGTCCTAGAAAATACTGATAATATCAGGAAGAAGCCTGTGTTTCTCCCAGCACAAGATTGCTATGGTGGCAATTAAATTCCGTTTTGACTTTCTCTGTGAAGCTTTGGTTAAATCTTCCAAGTGAAAGTTCATCGCTGAAAAAAAAAATACCTTCTTAAATGTTGGTTGAAGTGCTAGAAAAAAAATTAGACAAAAAAAGAGAAAGAAAAGTCAGAGACTTCAGTCAGTGTCACCTGTGAACCTCCATCCTTCTCATTCTCATTCTTCTGCACTGTCAAGCACAAAGTGAAGTTGAACACTTCCTGCCTCTCACAGGAAAGCCCATTAGCCGTGCAGTGAGCTACCTTTTTATCTTCAGGAGGGAACATATTCTATTGTTTACATCTGGAAAAAGGATGGCAGGTAGAAATTGTGGTTCTCCTCTTAGCTCTATCAGAGCCTGCTGTGAGTGAGTCTATCATGGAGGCCTGCTGGGCAGCAGAGGGTGACCAGCCTAGGATCGGAAAATTGCTACGGAGAACCCCCAAAATAGATCATCAGCATGATAATTGAGAACCTGCATTTTGTCCTGTAAACGTTATTTTAAATAAGGTGAATCAAAGTCTCCGCTTAAGTGTTATCATTCTATCAAACCTTCTCTGCCTAACCCAAGCCAGCATTGTGGTACGATGGAGAGTATGCTGGCTCTACTCAGAGGATGTGGATTCAGATCCTACTTCTGCTACTTACTACCTCTGGGTGACCTTAGACAAATCACTTAAGTTTGGGGGCAGCTCAGTGGATAGAGCACCGGCTTTGGATTCAGGAGGACCTGAGTTCAAATCCGGCGTCAGACACATAACACTTACTAGCTGTGTGACCCTGGGCAAATCACTTAACCCCATTGCCTAACCAAAAGAACCCCAAAACAACAAAACCAAAAAACCCCCAAAAACAAATCACTTAACCTCACTGGACCTCAGTTTCCTTGTATGTACAATAAGGGGGTTGATTAGATCACCTCTAGGGTTCCTTTCAAGTCTCGATTTATGAGTCTATGAATTAGGGAACATATTTTCTATATTACTCATTGTCATTTGCCATATATTGATCTTGTACTGTCAGTTTTGTTTCCTCAACTAAAGTGTAAGTTTCCAGAGAACAGAGATTGGGTATTTCTTTGTATATGCCAAAGTACTTGGCATAGTTGTGGGGTACATAGCTGATACATGAAATGTACGTGTGATGGAAAAAAGAAGCACTGAAGTGTCAAATACAAGATTAAAAAAAAGAAAGAATGGAAACATGAATTAAATTAAGAGCTGTGTCTTTGAATTTAAATAGTTCTGTAATTCCGGGGGATGGCACTAGAGAAGGCATTTAATTCTTTCTGTTACCTCCTCTCTTCTGAAAAAGAGTGGAACCTAGACCTCCACTCTCTCATATAGGCTTCACTTTGTTTCTGTAATGACCCATTTTCTTTCATATTTGGGAATTGGCAAGTAGCTCAGAATGGCTGTGTAAGTGTATGCTGAGGACTATGGGATTTACTTGGTAGGTTTTGGGGAGCCAATGGAGGAATCTAAGCAAGGGTTGGATGTGATCAGAGCTGTTTTTCAGGAATGCTATCATGCCGGGAAACATTATGTCAAGTAAAATGGTAGGGGGAGGAGTGACACACTGAAAGCCAGGAGAACATTTAGAAGATTGTAATCAAGGTGAGAGATAATAAGAGTCTCAACTAGGGTAGTATTAATGAGAAAAGAAGGGAGGGGACAGATTTGATTATTGTCATGAAGTAGAATCAATAGTCCCTAGAGAGCCAGTGGAAAGTGGACTGGTTTTGGCTTCCCAGGACCAGAATTCACATTCTACCTCTGTTATTTGCTAGTGCTCCCTCTTCAATTCTCCACCCATTCCACCCTCGTATCCACCTTGTATGAATCTTCATCTGTACGTGTTGTCCCCTTTGGTTAGAATATAAATTCCTTGGGGGCAGGGGCGCTTTTGTCTTTGTATCTCTAGTACCTAACATAGCACCTGGTACATAGTAAGTGCTTACCAAATATTTGTGATCAACTGATTTTGTGAATTTGGGCCAGTCACTTAATCTTTCTAGAATCTGGTATCATGTTTTATAAAATAAAGGTTTATAGTAGATGACTTTCAAGGCACTTTCTGGCTGCAAATGTATGATGCTATGGTTCAAGGATTCCAGGGAGCACAAGAGAGAGAAAGAGAAGAGTAAAAAATAACTGGATTTGATTATGGGTGACAGTGGAGCTCTTAATAGAAAAAAAGAAAAGTTAGAAGGAAAAGCAGATGGGAAGATAATGAGTTGATAAGGAATCGTACAAAGTTGAGAAAGATGATGATAAATCCATTCTTCAGTAAATTAAGAGTAAGACTACAGTTGATCCTAGGCAAAATGGAATGAACCAGAAAATTTGCTTATAATGTGTTTGTACAATGGAAATTCTTTTTATAATCTGTTTATATGAAGATCCCTCTGGTAGGAAAGTATAAGCACTGATTTCACACCTCTGGGAATATGAAGATATTTGATAGATTAACTTGAGTAAAATTTTTAGTATTAGCCCATTTTACTTATATTCAGACAGACCTGGTCTATTTTTTCCTTTTTTCTCTTATTTAGTATTCTATTTTTCCCAATTACACATAAAAACAAATTTTTTTTTTCAAATTTTGAGTTACAAATTCTCTCCCTCCCTCCCCTCCCTGACTCATTGAGAAGGCAAGCAATTTGGATATACATGTTAGTTATGAAAAACACATCTCCACGTAAGTCATTCTCTGAAAGAAAACAGACAAAAAGCCCAAGAAAAATAAAGAAAGTAAAGAAAAAGTATCTTCAATTTACACTGAGACTGTGCCAGTTCTTTCCCTGGAGATGGATAGCACCTTTCATCATAAGTCCTACAATCATTGTGTTGCTGAGAGTGGCTGTCATTCATAGTAGTTCATCATACAATATTGCTGTTACAATTTACAATGTTCTCCAGGCTCTGTTCATTTCACTTTGCATCAGTTCATGTAAGTCTTTCCATGTTTTTCCATGTTTTTCTGAGAGCATCTTGCTCATCATTTCTTAAAACACAATAGTATTCCATCATAATCATATATAACTCCTTCAGCCATTCCCCAATTGATGTACATCCTTTAAATTTCCAATTCTTTTCCACCACTAAAAGCACTGCTATAAATATTTTTGTACACATAAGTTCTTTTCCTTTTTGTTTTTATCTCTTTGGGGTACAGACCTAGTAGTGGTATTGCTTGGCCAATTGCATGGTTTTATAGCCTTTTGGTCCAAACTATGTCATAGTTCCAAATTGCTCTCCAGAATGGTTGAATCAATATACAGCTTCACCAAAAAATACATTAGTATATTTTAATTTTCCCACATCCCCTACAACATTTGTCATTTTCCTTTTCTGTCATATTAGCCAATCTGAGAGGTGTGAGGTAGTAGCTCAGAGTTGTTTTAATTTGAGTTTCTCTCATCAGTAGTTTTTTTTTTGGTTAGGCAATGGAGTTAAATGACTTGCCCAGGGTCACACAGCTATCAACAATAGTTATTTAGAACATTTTTTTATATATGACTATAGATAGCTTGATTACTTTGTTTGAAACCTGCCTGTTCATGTCCTTTGACCATTTATCAATTGAGGAAGGGCTCTTATTTCTATAAATTTGATTCATTTTTCCATATGTCTGGGAAATGAAGTTTTTATAAAAAAAAAAGCATTGTAAACATTTTTTCACGGTGATGATTGCCAACTATATATTTCCCTCCATCCTATTTTCCCTGTTTATCCTGCTCTCTCTCTCTCCCTCTCCCTCTCCCTCTCCTTTTACCCTGTCCAATCTCAAAAGTGTTTTGCTTCTGACTTTTACCACTCCCAAATTACCCTCCTTTCCATCAGGTCCCTGCCTTCCCCCCTGCTCCTTTTATCCTCTTCCCTTTCTATTTTCCTATATGGTAAGATGGATTTCTACATCCAGCTGAGGGTGTATATTAGTCCCTCTTTGAACCAATTCCTATTAGAGCAAGGCTCATGTGCTCTTCTCTCCACTTCCTCCATTCCCCCCTCCACTGTAAAATCTCTTTCAGCTGAGCCTCTTTTATGTCAGACAATCTATCCTATTTTAACTCTCCCATTCTCCTTCTCCCACTGCATTCTTCTTTCTCATCTCTTAATTTTATTTTTTTAGATAATTATTCCATCGCTTTCAATTCACACCTCTGCTTTCTGTCTATGTATGCTCTTTCTAACTGCCCCAATAACAAGAAAGTTTTTAGGAGTTATAAATATAATCTTCCCATGCAGGAATATAAACAGTTTAACCTTATCAAGTCCCTTATGATTTCTCTTTCCTGTTTACCTTTTCATGCTTCTTTTGCATCTTGTATCTGGTCTATTTTTAATATGACTGTAACCAAAGGCGATTTCATTTCCTTTTGTTATAGTCATCTTAATTATAGAGTCCTTAATGTGGATGTTACCTAAGGATACATTTTAGGGCTTCTTTTATTCTCTTTCCATAGTTTCTTAAATTCCAGTCCTTCCTTAAGGTTCTTCCCAGTTATAACATTCTGCAAAATGGAGTTAATTTTTTTTCAGCCTTGTCTCATACTTCTTCCATTCACATACTTTGTGATCTAGTAAAATTGGACTTTTCTCTGGCTTCTGAACATTCTTTGCACTTCCCCACTCGTGTTTTTCCTTATGCCTGGAATGTCCTCACCTCCTTCTTTTTATCTGTCCTTTAAAGCCCAACGCACAGGCCATCTCCCACACTCAGTTTCTTTTGTTCTTCTCCTCTCAGAAATGACTTATCCCTCTCAGATCTTACATTGCACCCTTGTAATTCCCTTGTCATCTAATTAGTTTGTGCCAGAGGTATCTGAGTATGTATCGTCATACTTCTGCTAGTCGATAAGCTCCAAGAAAACAAACACCAAGTGTTAGCTAAACTTTGTGTTTTCCCTTAGTATCTTACAGTTCTCTGACAGAGGGCTGTACAAAGTGCCTGATTTGGAGTGGGAAGAAATGGGTCCAAATCGTGTCTCTGTCACTTAATAGCTGTCTGACCCATGGGTAAGTCACCTCGATGACTTTTTCCCCTCATCTGTTTGTGGCACACATGATTTGGTCCACTCTTGCAGAATCAAGCAGCTATATCTTCCGTTCAAGGTTCTCGAGCTTTCCTAAGGGGTTTGGGAATATCTCTTCTCTATTGCTATTTGCTCAAGTCCCTACTGGCCATGTTTCTCCCACTTGTAGGTGCCAGTGACAAGGGTCCCTGTTCAGTTTAACTACCATTTAACACTCCCTAACATCAATTAGCTTTTTAACCAAGGGATATTTACTTTGAAGATATAACAAGTACAAAAGTAATACAAATAGTTTCCTGTAATATCTCTGGAGCATACTCTCCCCTATTCTGCCTAAAACTCTGGGGAGAGTGGCTCATTCTTTGCACAGTTTCTTCATAGTGTTGGTCCCACCAAATTTATTTATGTTTAAATAAGGTATGAGTTCTCATCTCAGATACCACTAGTCTTGGTCCTGAAGGCAGCTTGTAGATTCCTCCAAGCCACTGATGTTAGGCAGGCTGCAAAACCCAGATGGTGGGACACTGGGACACCAGGACACTCAGATACTCACTCTCCTGACCTTTGAAAACTCACAAGTAGTTTTCAATTCCTTCACCTAAAATAGCTAAAAACTAATGCAGAGGTAAGCAAAGAACTGAGGCACATTTTCAGGGGGGCACATTACCTTAGCAGGGAGAAGGCCCAAGGTCTCTCCCCTTAAGCATTGTCTTTCACCAGATACCATTGACAAAGGTGTCAAACCAAGAAAGAAATGCCAAATAGAATTGCCCAGTTTCCTGTCACTAGTACTATTTTGAAGGAACCCCAAAATCTTATTCCCCAGCCAAATGAAAAGGCTTTTCCTAATCATGTGGTTAGCAGACCAGAACAATTTACAGAATGATTTTGATACGTGCTCAAGTTTCTTCAAGATACTTCCATTACATGTCATCATGATCTTCCTGGATGTGGGTTTTTTTAGTTTCTTCCACATGGCAAGTAGTGCTACAGATGCCTTGCACATAGACTAGACCCCGTTACTTGTAAAATGGTGATAATAGAGGGAACTAGATGATATAGTGGACAAAGTGTGGGCCTGGTTTCAGAAAGATTTCAGTTCAAATCCAGCCTCAGACATGATCTGTGCGACTTTGGACAAGTTACTTAACCTTTTTCTGCCTGCTTCCTCAACTCTGCTTCCCAGGGATGCTGTAAGTCTCAAGTGAGATAATATTTATAAAGCCCTAGAATAGTTCCTGGCACATAGTACGAATTTAGTGGATGCTTGTTTATTAGATTTTATTGTAATAATACCCATGGTGCTGACCTCATAGAGTTGCTGTGAGGGTCCAGTGAATGTAAAGTGATTTGTAGATCTTAAAATAATATTTAAAAAATCAGTAGGGACTGGATACGTGTTTGTTGAATTGAATTCAATTAAATGGTTTTTCTTAGATGAGCTTTCTTCTCCTGTGAATAACCAGAGGTGTGAAAGAACAAAGTGTTAATATTGTAGGAAAAGAAACAAAGTAGCAGAATTTGAATTAATATCTTATCCTGGCTGGATTATGGAAATTCGTTGATTAAATAATTTGTTTCCTCAACAGAAGTTACTCTAAGCCACGACTTACTCTTTCAAATCTTCAGTTGTTTCTACATGTTTAGTGTTGTGTTGATGGCAGAACCTGATTAATTTAAAAAAAAAAAAGAACTTTCAGTAACAAATTTCTGGTTGGTTCTTATATTTTAGGTTAGGACCTCAGCTTCTGTCCTTGTGTATAAATACATTTCATATACTTTATTATTTTAAAATGTATATTTTATTTTATTTAGAAGGTATCAACTTCCCTTTCACCTTTTCCCTTTTTACTCTAAGTTGAACCCCTCTTTCTATTCAGAGCTTTGCATAGAATAGCTAAGAATAATTCTTTAGAAAGGAAGAAGCAACATGTGTCTGATACCCAGCAGATTGGGAGGCTGCTATTCTCACTTTATTTTCCCAATCTGAGTAGCATCTTGTCATCATTTCTGAAGGGTAGCAAATTTAGCTCTGTCTTTCCTCTAGTCATTCCATTCCATCTCCACCTTTCCCCAAGTGTGAGTACCAGAAATATGGGACTGAAAAGTACATTGTACATCACATTTTGTATTTGCCAAGTATGTAAGGATAGCTGACGAGTAGTGTTTCTGCTAGACAGGTAGGTAAGAGCCTCCCCTGTGTAATAGTGAAAGTTGACTTCTCTTTGGAATTTTGATATGCTGAGCCAGATTCTGCCTGTGTATCAACTACTCTGTAAGAGCAGAGGCACTTTCAGAAGCTGCATAAATCCCTGAGGCTACCACTATGCTGTTTAGTTAAGTATCATTGTAGTGATGCCCTAATGATTTGAAACATGAATTTGTTCTTAGGGAGAAGCTTTGCAAATACTTATCTCACTAAATAGAATGTAATAATATTTATAAGAAAAAATTTACAGGAAGTAGAACAACATATTATTCTTTAATAAGGTAAACTTTCATCTACACTAATGGGGAGCATTGGGACAATCTAAAATGAGATAATAAAAAAATCACTTTAGGCTTTAGAAAATATTCTATACTGATATATGAGTTTGTCTGGTATTATGGGATTTCATAACATTCCAACCAAAGAAATAGAGTTTTACTCTGTAGGTCTGACTGTCCATCTTTTTCATCTTGTCTCTTGCCTCACCTCCTTTACTGTTGCCCTCTCCCTGTTAGATATCTCTAAGTCATATCTCAGACCCAGATGTGATATTTTACAAAGAATCAGAGCTATTTTTTATAAAAGCAAACTTGCTGGTTTATACTTTCCCTGAGGCAGAGAAGTAATTGCTTTGGCTTAGAATATTCTCCTTCTGGGGTCCTACTGGACTCTATTATTCTCTAGTAAACAAAGATTCTATTTGCATGAGTAAAATGCTTAAACTTCAACCCAGGATGATATATTTGTATCACACACACTCATACACACTAATCCATCAAAATGTTTGGTACAGGAGACATAACATTTATCTTCTACACCTAATATATACATATATACAGATATTATGTACATATGTTGTATATTATATGCATACAGATATGTGAATATATGTATGCATATAGTATAGAACATATATACAAATCTGTCTGTCTGTTATACCAAACACTGTGAGGTATTCAAAGAATTATGAAACATGGTACTTGTCCTCAAAAATCTTTGTCTCATTGGGGTTTTGTGACATAGAAAAGTAGAATATGGAAAACAGTTTAGATGGCAGTCTCAAAAAAATCAAAAGTTGGATTTGTGTACAGACACATGGACTGTTAAGTGTAGTTTCCCTAAAGAAAAAAAATTATTTAAGGACCACAAGATCAGCATGGGAGAGAAAGAGGCTCGGAGTATGGAAATGTTTGCAGTCAGGAAGCATGGGGTGTAGTTGTGCATAAGTAGGGGAACTGATCTGATAATGATACTTCTACCCTAGACTGATTACAATTATGAGCAACTGGAGACTTCTCTTTATTGCTGATCTACTTGTGGGGTGATCTACTTGGACAGAAATTGATTTTGCCTAACTGTGCATCCCTCTTGGCATTGCTTAGATTTGAAAAAAAAAGTTCAATTTCTATTTCCTTCTTTTCCCTAACATACCACTGAATGGCAAACCATCATCATTTACTTTTTGGAGTTTCCTGTGCTTATACGTCTTATTTAAGTGAGTTTTGTAAACTGTTTATAGTTTGATGATGGGTTTTGTCTATAGATAAACTAATTTTATTGCATTCTGTTATGAAGGATATAGATAGTGGCAACCAAAGTGACTAACTAAGACCTAATGAAATATACTGTAGGACAGAGGAGCCAATCATTACTGAGTAGTTCAGAAATGAAAAAGATCTCTTCCTTAATCTGGGGACTCTGAACTATATTGACTTCCATTAATAATTACTTCCCCAAAATAACAAGGGAAAAAGACAAGGTGAACTTGTAAGACCATTTGCCCTGGACTTTCAAAACATGTGTGAATGTCATTTGTAAGGCAGAACAGTGACTGTAGGAAGATCATTTCAAGTTCTCAAATTATTCACATAATATCCCACCTTACCTATTTTTACTTTCGGTGTGGTAGACTGGCTAAACTAAATTTCACTAGGGGCAATCAGATGGTCAGTTAAGTGAATGTAGATCTTTGCCTCCTGATTTGCCATTTGGTGAACATTGCCAGACAAACTGAGGACACTGGAAATACCTGTGGAAATGGAAAAGAGTTTTTATCCAGGGGTCATAGAAAGAGTAATGTTCAAATTTGGAGTTGAGAATTCTGGAAAAGAGAAAAAGGAAAATATTCCATTTGTCCAAGTTATGTGGAAGAAAATAGCAGTTTGAGACAGAAAGATACACCGCATTATTTGACATGCTGCTCCTATACTCCTTGGGTTGTGAGTATCATATGGAACTGGAAATAGGGGCCAGCACTTCAAATATGCATAATGTGCTTTGCCTACTGCCAACTCATGTGGGATGCTTCTGGGAGTAAAAATTAGAGTGTTCTGGCTTCAGAGCATTCACAAATATTCTGTGAGAATTTCCTGTCAGTTTATTGTGCAATGATTGAAAACCTTTAATTGGCTGCTGAGCCAAAACTCTATATACAAAAGGCTCAATCTCTTGAGGAGGAACTTAAGCTCTCTTTTGCTGGGTGGTGATCAAGAAAGATCTATTGTAAGTCTTCAGGTTGGGGAAAAGACAGCCCCAGTAGGTCAGTAATCACTAGCAATAAACTTTGAGGAGAACACATAAGAATAGGGGCTCAGGGCAAAATATTATTAAGAGAATCACCACAACCCTTCAGGATTCCCTTAGAAGCCTGAGGGGGGAGATGTAATCACCCTCTGGGAATTCAGCTTGTTAATGTGAGTGGGAGTTGGGCTAAGGACCTCTCAGAGTTTGTATGTGCTACATAAGCACATGACTTTTAAATTTATTAGCTCAATCTCTTGTTGAACTGAGGGAACTCCTGACTTTCATTAAGGGGGGTCTAACCGGGCTACCCAAGGTCTAAGCAAGGTACTTGTGTCTAATAGTATTATATGATGAGACAATAAAGCAGCTCTAATCTCATTTCTGACCTCAAGTAGTTTAAGCTCTTTTCATAATTCCAAATTTATTAGAAGGAAATTCAATCTTATTTTGATTTCAGTTATCTTCTCTCCAAGTTAGTAGATTTCTCCGTGCTCTATCCTATTCAGTAGTTGGATGACTTTCTATAGTGGCAATGTGCTTTCACTAAGTCTGCTCCTTTCACTTATGTCCTACAGAGAAATAAATTCAAACCAATGGTACTGTTCCTCTTTTTTTTTTAATTGGGGGCTTCTTATCACATGGAAGGACAGCTTGTTGCTAGCGGCATCTGTAGTCCTTTGGGGAGACTTCCCAGTCATTCTTGTCCTATTTTCACCAGTAGGTATTTCTAGTGGGAATTCAAGTGATGAATCCCTTTAGGAGTTTCTTTCTGGTGAAGAACCAGATTAATTTTGGTAAATATAACTGCAATAAAAACATGTCACAAGCCATGAGCAAAACTGTCTACTAACTCCCCTATGATAAGTTTTCCATTAAACATGATAAAGGCCCAGTGAGAGATTGCCACTTTTTGCAGCACATTAATGACCTGTGGACCTTTTTGGAATGAAGTATAAGATTTTACCTGCAGAGGGGAGAATTATAGATGAACATTTTCAAATAATATCTTTAAAATATGGAAGCTTTAGTACCTCCAGTAAATGCTTGCTTTTGCCCACTCCAGTATTAGTGGTTATCACAATGTTTATTGCTAATGTCTAATGAGGCTGTCATTCTCGGCAGAGACAGCCAAGTCTTCAACGTATGCCATCAATCCTATAGCTATATAGGTCTGATCTTGTTTCAGTGAATCATTCTAGCAATTTCATGAAACCATTTCATCTGTTACCTTAGAAATAGCTCATTTCACACACAGCACCTTTAAAACTGAAAAAAAAGTTTTAAAATCAATGTTTGATTTTCATTTTCATGCTTTACAATAAATATGCTCTAATGGGAATAAATGTGGTATATGTTTATTGCACTTTATTTAACACACAGTCCTATAATTATGTTCTGTGAAACCAAAGTAAAAAAAGAGGCAGGAATTTATGGGCTGCTATCCAAACCAAGACGTTCATTCGTTCATTCATTCATTCATTCATTTGTTCGTTCGTTCTTTCATTCATTCGTTCACTCCAGCATTTAGCAAGTGCTTGGTATTTGTGCTGTGACTAGGCAATGAGGGTAAAATGACAAAAAACTAAACAGGCCCTGACCTCAAGGAGTTTAGTGTGTGCTTGGGCCTGTACAAAACTGTCATTGCATTATTGAAGAGTAGGGATGGGTTGATGCTCTCAGTAAACTAGGTGGGAATCCTGAGAAGGAAGCCGTGACAGTTCAAAACTTCTTTAAGGTGACTCCATCTATCACAGATAAAGTATAGGCCATGCTATGGTTGTTGGACTAACTTTTAAAAATTCTATATACTTTAGTTAGAGATTCAAAGCTCCTAGATATGATGTTCTACTAAAAATTTCAAGTGTTAAGAGAAATGTGTTGGGCAGAGATTGAATTGTTACTTTAGATAACTTAGGAAATTTGAGAAGAAAAACAAGAATAATAGTATTATCTTTAGTATTTTGAAAATTAACAAGTAACTAGTGGTTCCATGTTTCTCTCTCTTGGTGAAAAGGCTTTGTCCAAAGTCTGGTGCTAGTTCTACAATAATATAATCATAAAATATATGTATAGACAGCAGTATGATATAGTACAGTAAAGTTGGATACTTTGAGAATCCTCCATGAAGTCTGCTTTTGATGCCTTATCATGGTAAGGAGATGACCTTGGATTCTCAAGAGCTATACAAGTTCTACCAAGATAGAAAGGCTTTGAGTACAGTTTCAACACAGATTTTGCTTACTTTCTGAGTAACCAGGCTGGTCACATAGTGATTGACTTTAGCCATGACAAGCCATGAATCAAATGATAATCAGCCTTGTATAGCCCTCTTTGGCTTCAGCAGAGATGATATGAGAGTGAAAAAAAGGGGTAAGGGGCAGCTAGGTGGCACAGTGGATAGAGCACCAGCTCTGAAGTCAGGAGGACCTGAGTTCAAATGTGGCCTCAGACCGAACACTTGACACTTACCACCTGTGTGACCCTGGGAAAATCAATTAACCAAAATTGAAAAAAAAAAAAAAAAAAAAGAAAAGAAAAGAAGAAGAAAAAGAAAAAGAAAAGAAGAGGGGCAAGAGTATAATAAAGATTATATGGTTTCCAGACTATGGAATAAACATTAATTTATCAGTTGGTACTCTAAATGTAAGTCCCTCATCCAATGCAAATGAACAGACATATGTCTGGAGGAACTGAAGTATATTAATTTTGATATTCTTACTATAAACCAAGGGTTCCTAACCATTTGTCATGGATCCCGTTGGCCAGCCTTTCTCAAAATAATGTTTTAAAATTCATAAAAAATAAACAAAATGCACTTCTAGGGGTGGAGCTAAGATGATGGAGTAGATGAAGCATTCATCCAACCTCTCCTAACATTCCCCTCCAAACAACTTTAAGATAATGCCTCAAATAGAAATCTGTAGTGGCAGAGCCAACAAAAGGTCAGTGTGAATCATTCTTTCAGCTCAAAACAATGCAGGAGGTTGAAAGAAGGGATTTGTGACACAGAGTGGAGGCTGGCCTGGAGCCTACATGGATGTAAAACCAGTGGTGGTACTAAATGATAGTGACAGAATCAGCAGCAGCTTCAGGAGCTCTCAAGCCAGAGATGGCAAGGAGACCTGGCAACTGATCAGAAAGAGATTACAGAAGACCCTCTTGCTAGCAGGGGACACAGGACAGGACTCTGTTTGGCAACACTATTCCCTATATCTACTTCTAGGTCACAGTTCAGGGGTAGAGAGGGACACATCTGGTCAAGAGGGAGCAGGGTTCTTGAGGAACAATATTGCTTCAGTCCCAAGGGAACATGGCCCATAAGTAGCAGTAAAAATTGCCATCCCAAGAGATTAAGGGCCCATCTTGGGTCATAGCACAGACCAAGAAAGCAGAGACCAAACTATTTCCTAGATCACACCATCTTGGAAACACTGAAAACTCCCAAATCTCCAGAATCAACTCTGAAAACAGTAATGGAAAAAAGCCCAAAGCATGGGGCAGTACCACTCTCTGCCCCCCAATACCAGGAACAGAGCCCAACTATAACATAAATTCAAACTTAAGAAACAGGCTGGAAAAATGAGCAAACAACAAAAAAGAACCTGACTATAAAAAAGCTGCTATAGTGACAAGGTAAGATCAAGACACAAATTCGGAAGACAACCGTGAAGTCAAAACAGCTACAAACAAAACTTCAAAGAAAAAAAATGAATTGGACACAAGCCTAATAAGAATCCCTGAAAGAATTAAAAACAAAACAAAACAAAGATTTTCAAAATCCAGTAAGAGTGGTAGAAGAAAAATTTGGTAAAGGAATGAGAGCAAGGGAAGAAAATTATAACAAGACAATTAGCAGCTTGGTAAAAGAGGTACAAAACTTCACTAGTAAAAATAACTCCTTGAAAAGCAGAATTGGAGGGGTGGAGCCAAGATGGTGGAGGGAAAGTAGTGACTTGCTTGAGCTCTCCCCAAACCCCTCCAAATACCTGTAAAAAAATGGCTCTAAACAAATTCTAAAGCAGCAGAACCCACAAAAAGACAGAGTGAAACAAATTTAAAGCCCAAGACAGCCTGGATAGTTGATTGGAAAGGTATATCGTGCCAGGAGGGGAGAGGAGCGCAGTACAGTGTGGGTACGCAGGCCACAGCGACCCTGGAGCAGGCCTCAGAGGACTGAATCACGGGCAGCTGTGGTGATTTCCAGACTTCTTAACCCATGAATACCAAAAACAACTTAGAAGATCAGTGGGAAAAGTCTGTGACTGCGGTGAGGGAAGGAGCTAGGTCTCAGTCGCAAGTCCCCAGCACAGGCTGCGGCTGCCTCCTGAGCTTCTGGCCCACAGACTGAGGGGGAATCGAGTGGATGATCAGAGGGGATTGCAGGGATCTTTTTGCCAGTGCTGAGGCAGGAATCTCTTGCTCTCCCCAGGCTTGAATCTGGGTCACAGTTCTGAGGAGGGGTCCTGGGGTGAGGAGGAATGTTGGTGTGGTGGAGCTTGTTATGGCTGTGGAAAGGAAACACCTTGCCCCTTATCATACCACCTTGGAAGAACTAAAAATTTACAGGTCCCTAGAACTATCTCTGAAAACAGCTGTACAAACCCCCCAAGCTTGGGAGAGTACATTCTCCACATTAGAAGCAGACTCTTACCTTAACAAAGAGTTTAAAACTCAAGTAATTGGCTGGGATCATGAGTAAGCAGCACAAAAAGAGTCAGACTATATTATCTTACTTTGGTGATAAAGAAGATCAAAACATACAAGCAGAAGAAGACAAAAAAGTCAAAGCTCCTACATCCAAAGCCTCCAAGAAAAATATGAATCAGTCCCAGGCCTTGGAAGAGCTCAAAAGGGATTTTGAGAAGCAAGTAAGAGAAGTAGAGGGAGAACTAGGAAGAGAAATGAGAGTGATGCAAGAAAATCATGAAAAACAAGTCAACAGCTTACTAAAGGAGACCCCAAAAAAATACTGAAAAAAAGAACACCTTAAAAAATAGCCTAACCCAAATGGCAAAAGAGGTCCAAAAAGCCAATGAGGAGAAGAATGCCTTAAAAAGTAAAATTGGCCAAATGGAAAAGGAAGTCCAAAAGATTACTGAAGAAAATACTTCCTTAAAAATTAGAATACAGCAATTGAAGGCTAGTGACTTTATGAGAAATCAAGACACTGTAAAACAAATCCAAAAGAATGAAAAATTAGAAAACAACATGAAATATCTCATTGGAAAAACAACTGACCTGGAAAATAGATCCAGGAGAGGGAATTTAAAAATTATTGGACTGTCTGAAAGCCATGATCAAAAAAAAGAGCCTAGACATCATCTTTCAAGAAATTATCAAGGAAACCTGCCCTGATATTTTAGAACCAGAGGGTAAAATAGAAATTGAAAGAATCCACTGATCTCCTCCTGAAAGAGATCCCCAAAGGAGAACTCCTAGGAATATTGTTGCCAAATTCCAGAGTTCCCAGGTCAAGGAGAAAATATTGCAAGCAGCTAGAAAGAAAAAATTCAAATATTGTAGAAACACAATCAGGATAACACAAGATTTAGCAACTTCTACATTGAGGGACCACAGAGCATGGAATATAATATTCCAGAGGGCAAAGGAGATAGGATTACAACCAAGAATCACTTACCCAGCAAAACTGAGTATAATCCTTCAGGCGAAAACATGGTCATTCAGTGAAACAGAGTACTTTCAAGCATTCTTGATGAAAAGACCAGAGCTGAATAGAAAATTTGACTTTCAAATACAAGACTCGAGTGGAACATGAAGAGGTAAACAGGAAAGAGAAATCATAAGAGACTTATTAAGGTTGAACTGTTTACATTCCTGCACAGAAAGATGATATTTGTAACTCATTAGACCTTTGTCAGTATTAGGGTAGTTGGAGGGAAAAAATTATATGTATGAATATGTAGATAGATAGATAGATAGATAGATAGATAGATAGATAGAGGGCACAGGGTGAGTTGAAGATGAAGGGGTCATATTTGGAGAATAAAATTAAGGGGTGAGAGAGGATTATACTAGGAGAAGGAGAAAGGGAGAGGTAGAACAGAATTAATTACCTCACAAAAAACAGAAAAGAAAAGGCTCTTACAGTGGAGAGAAAACAGGGGAAGGTGAGAGGGAATGAGTGAATCTTATTCTCATAGGATTTGACTTAAGGAGGGAATAACATACACACTGAACTAGGTATGGAAATCTGACTTACCCTACAGGAGAATAGCGGGGAAATGGGGACAAGAGAGTAGGGGGATGATAGAGAGGAGAGCAGATTGGGAAAGGGGGTAATCAGAAGCAAATACTTCTGAGGAGGGACAGGGTCAAAAGAAAGAATAGAATAAATGGGGGAGGACAGGATAGGATTAAAGGAAGTAGAGTTAGTTTTTCACAGCATGTCTACTATGGAAGTGTTTTGCATAACTACACATGTATAACCTATATTGAGTTGCTTGCCTTATCAATGAGGGTGGGTGGGGAGGGAGGAAGGGAGAAAATTTGGAACCCAAGGTTTTAAAAACACATGTTTAAAAAAAATGTTTTCACATGCAACTGGGAAATAAGAAATACAGAAAATGGGGTACAGAAACCTATCCTGCCCTATAGGAAAATAGAAGGGGAAGGGGATAAGAGAAGGGGGGGAGAGATAGAAGGGAAGGCAGACTAAGGGAAGGGGTATTCAGAATGCATGCCATCTTGGGGTGGGGAAGGGGCAAGATGAGGTGAAAATTTGGAACTCAAAATCTTGTGGAAGTAAATGTTGAAAACTAAAAATAAATAAATTTATTAATAAAAAAAAGAAAAGCAGAATTGACCAAATGTAAAAAGAGGTACAAAAGCAATAATTCGTTAAATATTAGAATTGAGCAAGTGGAAGCTAATGATTACATGACACATCAAGAAACAATAAAACAGGGGGCAGCTAGGTGGCACAGTAGATAGAGCACTGGCCCCAGAGTCAGGAGGACCTGAGTTCAAATCTGACTTCAGATACATAATACTTACTACCTGTGTAATCTGGGCAAGTCACTTAACCCCAATTGCTTCACAAAAAGGAAAAAGAAAAGAAAAAGGAAAGAAAAAAAAGAAACAATAAAACAAAGTCAAAAAATAAAAAGAAGAAAATGTGAAACATCTTATCTGAAAAACAACTGACATGGAAAATAGGTGAAAGAGATAATTTAAGAATTATTGGACTATCTGAAAGTCGTGATCAAAGAAAGAGCCTAGACAACACTATTAAGGAAAACTGTCCTAATATCCCAAAATCAAAGGTTACATAGAAATTGAAAAAGTCCACTGATCACCATCTCAAAGAAATCCCAAAATGAAAACTCCAAGGAATATTATAGTCAAATTCCAGAGCTTCAGACTCCAAGAGAAAATACTTCAAGCAGTTAGAAAGAAATCATTCAAATACTGTGGAGCCACAGTCAGGATCACACAAGATTTAGCAGCTACCATGTTAAAGGAGCAGAGGCCTTGGGATATGATATTTCAAAGGCAAAAGATCTAGCATTATAACCAAAAGTAATCTACCCAGCAAAACAGTATAAAGGGAAAAATAGACATTTAATGAAATAGAGTAATTTCAAGCATTCCTGAAGAAAAGACAAGAGCTGAATAGAAAATATGATTTTCAAATACAAGACTCAAAAGAAGCATAAAAAGGTAAACATGAAAGAGAAATCATAAGTGACTCAATAAGATTACACTATTGGCCTTCCTATATAGGAAGATGCTCCATGTAATTTTTGAGAGCTTTATCATTATAAGGGCACTTAGAAGGACTCTAAGTAGACAGAGGGTGTGGGAGTGAGTTCCTTATGTTGGATGATATAAAAAAATTGGTTGGGAGAGAAAGGGATGTTCTGGCAGAAGGGGAAAGAGAGGGAACAGGGAAAATTATCTTACATAAAAAAGGCATGCAAGGGAGAGCTCTTACAATGGGGGAGGGAAGAAAAAACAGAGGGGGAGTGTTGGTAACACTTAAAGCTCACTCTCATCTAAATTGCTTCAAAGAGGGAATACACACACACACACACACACACACACACACACACACACACACACACACCTTCAGTTGGGTATAGAAATCTATCTTACCCAACAGGGAAATAGGAGGGGAAAGGCATAAGAAAAATGAAGAGTGATAAAAGGGAGGCCAGATAAAAGAAAATCATGGTCACAAGTAAAATAGACTTTAGAGGAAGGAGAATATAAAGAGAGAGAAGAATTGAAAGAAGAAAATTGGATAAAGGGAAATATAAAATTAGTGAATTATGAATGTGAATGGGATGAACTCACCCATAAAATAGAAGAGGATAGCAGAATAGACCAGAATCCAACAATATGTTGTTAAACACACACACACACACACACACACGCACACACACAAAAGAGAGAGGCACACAAAATTAAAACAAGGAGCTAGAGTAGAATCTATCATGCTTTAGCTAAAGTAAAAAAGGCAGAGGTAGCAATCATGATCTCAGACAAAGTAAAAACAAAAATAGATCTAATTAAAAGAGATAAGCATGGGAAATGATATCTTACTAAAAGGCACCATAGACAATGAGGTAATATCAATACGAAACATATATGCACCAAATGACAGACCATCCAAATTCTTAAAGGAAAAGCTAAGTGAATTATAGAAGGAAATAAACAGTAAAACTGTATCAGTGAGGGACCTTGACTTGCCATTCTTAGAGCTAGATGAATCTAACCAAAAATAAATAAGGAAAAAATTAAGGGGATGAATAGATCTTAGAAAAATTAGATATGATATACCTCTGGAGAAAATTGAATGGGAATAAAAAGATTATGTATTTTTCTCAGCTGTTTACGGTACCTTCACAAAAATTGACTGTGTATTAGGGCATAAAAGTCTTACAACCAAATGCAGAAAAGCAGAAATGTTAAATGTACACTTTTCAGACCACTATGCAATAAAAATTCTAATTAAAAATGGCTGTGGAAACATTAAAAATTAATTTGAAACTAACTAATCCTAAAAAATGAGTTAGCCATGGGAAATAGATATACAACAAATGGGGTACAGAAATCTATCCTGCCCTACAGGAAAATTAAAGGGGAAGGAGATAAGAGAAGAGGGGGCAGAGATAGAAGGGAAGGCAGACTAGGGGAAGGGGTATTCAGAATGCATGCCATTTTGGGGTGAGAGGACAGATGAGATGGGGAGAAAATTTGGAACTCAAAATATTGTGGAAGTGAATGTTGAAAATTGATAATAAATAAATTAAAAAAAATGAGTTGGCCAGAAAACAACCATAGAAACAGTCAATTTCATTAAAGAGAATGATGACAATGAAACAACACACCAAATTTGTGGGATGCAGTCAAAGCAGTACTTAGGGGAAAGTGTATATGTCTAAATATGCACATCAACAAAAGAGAGAAAGAACAGATCAATGAATGGGGCATGCAACTAAAAAAAGACTAGGAAAAAACCCCCTAAATTAATATACCTGATTAAATACCAAAATGATATGGTAGCTTTTTTTTTTTTGTGGTGGCCAAGAATAGAAAATTGAGGGGGATGAACAAGTTGTGGTATATGAATGTAATGGGATACTATTGTACTACAAGAAATGATGAGCACATGTACTTCAGAAAAATCTGGATTTATATGAACTGATATTGAGTGAAGTGAGCAGAACTAGAAGAACATTATACACAGTAACAGCCACATTGTGTGATAACTAACTTTCATAAACTTGGCTCTTCTCAGCAATGCAAGGATCCAAGACAGCTCCAAAAGACTCATAATGGAAAATGCCATCTACATCCAGAGAAAGAATTATGGAGTCTGAATGCAGATCGAAGCAGACTGTTTGATTTCTTTGTTTCTTTGTTTGTTTTGCTTCTTCTTTCTCATGGTTCTTCCATTGGTTCTAATACTTCTTTACAACATGACTAATGTGAAAAAAAAATAAACACCAAAATGAAAATCTTGAAATTTAAAGGAGAGATGAACAAAACTAAAAATTAAAGCCATTGAACTAATAAATAAAAGCAGGAGCTGGTTTTATGAAAAAAAATTTAATAAAAGATATAAATGATTGGATAATTTGTTTAAAAAAAGAAAAAGGAAAACCAAATTATCAGTTCTTTATTGTTGTTCAGTTGTGTTTGACTTCATAATCCCATTTGAGGTTTTTGGTTTTTTTTGTTAAAGATACTAGAGTGGTTTGCCATTTCCTTCTCCAGCTCATTTTATAGATGAGGAAACTGAGGCAAAGAGGGTTAAGAGCCATTCTCCAGTTGGTAAATGGTTCAAGGATATGAAAAGGCAGTTTTCAGAAGAATTCAAAGCTACCAATAGTCACATGAAAAAATGCTCTAAATCACTATTGATTAGAGAAATGCAAATTAAAACAATTCTGAGATTCTATTTAATATCTATCAGATTGGGTAATATATCAGAAATGGAAAATGACAAGTGTGGAAAAATTGAGACACTAATAAATTATTGGTGGAGTTGTGAACTAGTCCACCCATTCTGGAGAACAACTTGGAACTACATTCAATAGCTAGCAAACTGTGCATACCCTTTGACCCACCTACCAGGCCTGTATTCCAAAGATATCAAAGAAAAGGGAAAAGAACCTAATTGTACAAAGATATTTATAGAAGTTCATTTTGTGGTGGCAAAGAATTGGAAATTGAGATGATGCCCACCAATTGGGGAATGACTAAACAAGTTGTGGTACGTGATTGTGATGAAACACAGATGTGTTTCAGAAAAACCTGTGAATACAACTACTACTATTATGATGACTACTACTACTTTAATGTTATGCAAAGTAAAGTGAGCAGAATGAGGAGAACATTGTACATAGTAACAGGCATATTGAAAGGATGATCAGCTATGAAAGAGCTACTCTGGAACAGGGCAGAGTCAAGATGGCAGAGTAAAAGCAGTGACTTGCTTGAGCTCTCTTCCAAATCCCTCTAAAAACTTATAAAAAATGGCTCTAAACAAATTCTAAAGCAGCAGAACCCACAAAGACAGAGTGAAACAAATTTCCAGCCTAAGACAACCTGGATGGTTGATCAGAAAGGTATATCGTGCCGGGCTGGGAGAGGAAAGCAGTTTGGCATGGGCATGCAGGCCTCAGCGAACCTGGAGCAGGCCTCAGAGGACTGGATCACAGGCAGCTGTGGCAGTTTCCAGAATTCTCAACCCACGAACACCAAAGACAACTTAGATCTCAGCTCCAGTCCCTGAGCTCAGCTCCAGGGTGGCGGCTGCCTCCTGAGCTTCTGGCCCACAGACTGAGGGGGAATTGAGTGGTTGATCAGAGGGGGATTGCAGGGATCTCTTTGCTGGTGCAGGATTCTCTTGCTTTGCCTGTGCTTGGATTTGGATCACAGTTCTGCGTGGTGGTCCTCGGGCGCGGTGGAGCTTGTAGTGCCTGTGAAGAGTAAATCCTTCTCACAGTTCCAAGACAGAAAAGAGTGCTTGTGGTCACTCATAGACCAGAGCACAGGCCAGGAAAGGAGTAAACACCTTGCCCTTGATGATAGCACTTTGGAAGAACTGAAAATTTACAGGTCCCTTGAAGTATCTCTGAAAACAGCTGCACAAAACCGCCAAAGCTTGGGACAGTACATTCTCCACACTGGAAGCAGACCCCTACCTTAACAAAGAGTTTATAACTCAAGTAATTGGCTGAGATCATGAGCAAGCAGCGCAAAAAGAATCAGACTGTATTATCTTACTTTGGTAACAAAGAAGATCAAAACATACAACCAGAAGAAGACAACAAAGTCAAAGCTCCTATATCCAAAGCCTCCAAGAAAAATATGAATTGGTCCCAGGCCATGGAAGAGCTCAAAAAGGATTTTGAGAAGCAAGTAAGAAAAGTAGAGGAAAAACTGAGAGTGATGCAAGAAAATCATGAAAAACAAGTCAACAGCTTGCTAAAGGAGACTCAAAAAAATACTGAAGAAAATAACACCTTAAAAAATAACCTAACTCAAATGGCAGAAGAGGTCCAAAAAGCCAATGAGGAGAAGAATGCCGTAAAAAGCAAAATTGGCCAAATGGAAAAGAAGTCCAAAAGATTACTGAAGAAAATACTTCCTTAAAAATTAGAATGGAGCAAATGGAAGCTAGTGACTTTATGAGAAATCAAGAAATTATAAAACAAAACCAAAAGGATGAAAAAATAGAAGACAATGTGAAATATCTCATTGGAAAAACAACTGACCTGGAAGATAAATCCAGGAGACATAATTTAAAAATTATTGGACTATCTGAAAGCCATGATCAAAAAAAGAGCCTTGACATCATCTTTCAAGAAATTATCAAGGAAAACTGCCCTGATATTTTAGAACCAGAGGGCAAAATAGAAATTGAAAGAATCCATTGATCAGCTCCTGAAAGAGAACTCCAGAGGAAAACTCCTAGGAATATTATAGACAAATTCGAGATTTCCCAGGTCAAGCAGAAAATATTGCAAGCAGCTAGAAAGAAAAAATTCAAGTATTGTGGAAGCACAATCAGGATAACACAAGATTTATCATCTTCTACCTTAAGGGACCAGAAGGCATGGAATATAATATTCTGGAGGGCAAAGGAGATAGTATTGCAATCAAGAATCACCTACCCAGCAAAACTGAGTTTATCCTTCAGGGTAAAAAATGGTCATTCAGTGAAATAGAGGACTTTCAAGCATTCTTGATGAAAAGACCAGAGCTGAATAAAAAAATTGACTCTCAATAACAAGACTCAAGTGAAAAATGAAGAGGTAAATAGGAAAGAGAAATCATAAGAGACTTATTAAGGTTGAACTGTTTACATTCCTGCATGGAAAGATGATATTTGTAACTCACGAGTGCTTTGTCAATATTAGGGTAGTGAGAGGGAAAAACATATGTATGTATAGATAGATAGATAGATATAGGGCACAGGGTGAGTTGAAGATGAAGGGGTGATATCTGGAAAATAAAATTAAGGGGTGAGAGAGGATTATACTGGGAGAAGGAGAAAGGGAGAGGTAGAGTGGGATAAATTATGTCACATGAAACAGATAAGAAAAGGTTTTTTTACAGTGGAGGGGAAATGGGGGAAGGTGAGAGGGAATGAATGAATCTTATTCTCATAGGATCTGACTTAAGGAGAGAGTAACATACACAATTGGGTATGGAAATCTATCTTTTCCTACAAGAAAATAAGGGGGGAAGGGGACAAGAGAGCAGGCGGTTGATAGAGGGGAGGGCAGATTGGGGGAGAAGATAATCAGAAGCAAACACTTCTGAGGAGGAACAGGGTCAAAAGAGAGAATAGAATAAATGGGGGGGTGGGATGGGATGAAGGGAAATAGACTTAGTTTTTCATAACATGACTACTATGGAAGTGTTTTGCATGAAAAACAAAAGAAAGTGAAAGAGCTACTTTGATCAAGACAGTAATCCAAGACAAATTCAAAGGATGCATAATGAACAATGCTATCCACCTCCAGAGAAAGAATTGATGAATCCTGAGTGCAGAATGAAGCATTACTTTTTATTTCTGACTTAATTTATTTTTCTTGTTTTTTTTTGTGTTTTCTTTTAAAACATGACTAATATTGAAATATGTTACGCATGACTTCATATGTATAATTGATAGCATATTGCTTGCCTTCTCTGGGTTGGGGATAGGGTGGAAGAGAGAGCAAGAGAATTCGGAGCTCATGATTTAAAAAGAAATGAAATTTTTTATTGGCTAGGCAATGGGGTTAAGTGACTTGCCCAGGGTCACACAGCTACTAAGTGTTATGTGTCTGAGGCCAGATTTGAACTCAGGTCATCCTGACTCCAGGGCCGGTGCTCTATCCACTGCGCTACCTAGCCGCCCCCAAAAAATGAATGTTAAAAATTGTTTACATGTAACATAAATATTTAACAAAATAAATAAAATATGTTAAAAATGTATGGGTGATAGTAGGAGATGAGACTAAGAAAGACCTTTTGCAGAAGGCAGAAATTCAGCTCTGTTTTGAAGGAAACCAAGGAAGCCAGAATGTGTAGTTGAGGAAGGGGAACATTTCAAGCATAAGGACAAGGCAGCCAATGAAAAGGTAAAGGTACATTGTCAGGAGACTGTCATGTCATTAGAGACAGCAAAAAGGCTAGTGTAGCTCTTTCATAGAATTGTTAATCTCTCTACTTATTCAAATCTCCCTTTATTTCTTATTTTATAATTGCATTCATATAATTGTGTGTGGTTGGTGAATTCTCAGATATTGTCTACATTCTGGAGTTATTTTGAATTCATCTGCAGGTTAAGTCCTAAAGTTACACCTGTGGTTGAAATAGCAAGCAATCCTTAGGTTTTGTCACTGTGTCCTATGACAGTGCCCTGGGCTGTAGGGTATAGAGGCAATGAATATGATAAGTGCTGGAAGGCCTTTGTAGGCAGTAGCAAGGCAGACGGGAAAGCAGTCTGTTAACTCTGAGGTGCTTTGGCTTGGGGAGGAATCAAAGAGAGAACTGTAAGGGGGTGTGGCATTCCTGAGTAGAATCTGGGATGGCTTAGATCTGGGAAAGCAAGAGAATAACCATCCAGATCAGTTTAAATCCTTCCTCTGACAATACCTATGTTACCTTGTGCAAATATCTCCTCTTCTTTGGGCTTCATTTTCCTCATTTGTAAAATTAGGGTGTTGGACTTGAAGTCCTCTGAGGTCCTTTCCAACACTGGATCTATGATCTTATACGTACATAAATAGGATCCATTAGAACTGGAAAGGACCTTAAAGGAATGTGTCAGAAACTGGGTAGAGAGTCAGGAACCAGGAGGACATTATTTAAGGGGCAGAACAGAGATGATCAAAATTCTAGGTCAATGACCAAGAACAAGGAAATGCACAGGCTTTGAAGCTGTGAGAAAACAGGATCTTGATTACAAAGACAGCTCCCTGTCTCAGGCCTAGAGCTTACTATTCCTTTTGAGTAAGGAAATAATCTTAGTTCCCTGAGTCTTGCAGATGGAAGCAGATAATCAGAAAGGTCTAGCTGAGATGAAAATGGTTGTGGAAGTGGGGAAACAGTAGCTTCTGACAAACAGATCCTGCAAATGAATCTTATGCTTGCAACTCAGCTATCCACAAGGGTCATTGAAAGATTTATTCCGTGACAGGAGGTTGGACTAGATGACCTCTAAGATTTCTTCCTACCTATAGGATTCTATGATTTTATGATAAGTCCTCTAGACTGTTATTCAGGAAATGCTATGGGCTAGGAACTATGCTTTCAAAACACAGATGTAGGAAGACACAGTTATATAAAAGACTGTAGGCTGGCTACATTATGGGCTGATGATAAAATGGAAGACTATTAAGGTCATATACCAACCCTACATGTGGTCAAAGATTTTCATTAGTGATAGAATTGAAAGCAATCACTGAGTTTCACTGAATAGGCAACACACTGTGTAAAAAAGTACAAATTGTAATCAAGAAAGTCAGCAAGTCTTACAGGAGCTGAAGGAAAGAAAGAGTATGATGCCAACATGTCATCAAAGAATGAAACTAACCTGAAACCTTTAAAAAAAAAACTGGCTCAATGAACAGTGACCACTCGGATTTTCTGAGTTTAAGAATTGGATTTCTTGTAAAAGTCACAGTTTCATCTGTACTTTTTGTGCAGTTTCATCATTATTTCCTGAGTTCTTTTGAATGTTTAAAGGCACAAAAGATTGTCCCCAGCAAGCAAAGGAAGTACAGATGGTCAGTCTCGATAGTGGTAATGATGCGGTTTAGGGGTTCAGGGGTCCTGGAATCCCAAAATCACGACACCTGGGTCCTGCCCGAAAGAATTTGACCCAAGCCTTCTTGCAGCCAAAAACAAGGTTTATTGAAGATTTGCCATATTAGCTAGACTCTTAAGGAATCTGAGCATCTGTGGGCTATTGGCTAGATTGTGAAAATCTGCCAGTGGCTAGATTCTAAGAATCAGAGCATCTTAATGGAGACAAGATGGACCTTATATACAGAAAGACTGTGGGAGGGATCTAGGAGTGGCCAAGTAGTTTGGGGTGCCGGGAGGAAGGGCCTAAGGAGATCTGGATGGGAGTGGCCAGTAAGCTGGGGTGAACTCCTGGGACCTGGACAGTGGAGCCTGGCAAGGATTAAGTGTGGGAAATGGCCAGGGGCCATAGGGAGGTAAGACAATGGAGGGGAGATTGGGTGTAGCCACAATGAAAGGCCAGTTGATAGGATTATAGCCTCAGGGGAATGCCAGAGATTTGGCCATGTGGGAAAGTCCACATGGCCCCATGTGCGAAAGTCCCCATCAGTAATGCTTACTATAACCCTAGACTTAGGATCACCCCAAAGGGGTCAATCCCCACAAAAATTGACAAGAAGAGGAGCTATGAAGACTCACTGACATATAATTCAAAGTAATGTAATCATTTTTACCTTCACTTAGGGATGGCCATTGCCTTAAAGAACAATGAGGTAGTAGTTGTAGTGAGAGCTATCCAGTTGAGGCAAATTCAAAAAGCCAGGTTGTAGGGCCAGTCTTGGGAAGCCTGGACTAAAAACACAAACAAAACAACAATAACAACAATAACAGAATGTACCCATAGGATTTTGAATGCAACAAAATGAAAGAATTTGTCAAACTTAATCCCTGCGGTCTCTCTCAGAGTCAAATCCAGGCACCCTGCCTCTGGACCTCATTTCTCACTAACCCCTGAAATCTAGTTGATCTGCTTTGATCATGGGACTACTAGACACTGTTTTTCACCTCAATTCCTTTAGCTCCATGTCCTGATTCTGGCGAGTGACTGGCTTTTTTTGACCACCCTTCTGGACCCTACCTGCCGGGATTTTTCTGGCTATAGCATTTCCTTGATTTCCTCCCAAATCAGGAAATCCTCAACAAGCATCATGGTGCTTTCCTGCTTACAATCCACAATGGCTCTTACCCTAGTTGGCCCTAGTCAGGGCAAAGAGTATTGTATAGCTGTAGGCTACAGGAATCAAAAGCTCAAATATCTATCTGAAGCGCAGCCCATCTGAGACACTGGATGACTTTGAATGAAGGTTACAGATAACTCGGGAGACAAAGGGCTACAGTTTCAAAGAGCAGAAAGCTTAAGTCAACAATAGTTACAGCAAAAAATGAAAGGATGGCTTTCACAATAGGGAAAGGGCTGGAGCTAATGCATCAACAGTTTTGTGACATGTAAAAATACTAATTGTCTGATTGGTCCCGAAATTACTGTCAGAGGGTTTTGAAACATTTCTGCCGCACAGATTCTCTGTGTGTAACAATAGGCATAGAAAACTATACCATCAACAGTATTGTTTTTGGTAATAACTATGCATAGAATCAAAGAATAATAGAATGTTAGAGCTGGAAAGGACCTGAAATCAATCAATGAATCAATGAATCTATCATCTATCTGACCACTTTATTGTCACCCCTCATGTATTTCACATCGATGTATTGGTCACAACTACAGTATAAGGACATGGAGACTTTTATTTTTGGCACTAGATGTGTGATTTCATTGGTCTAGGGAACTCCTAGGGAGGGAACTCTCTTTATCAGTATTGATCGGTATCCATTCTGTAACTTAGAGTCTTAAGGGATGGAAAAGTTAAGAGGCTTCCTCAGGGTCATATAGCCAGTATGTGTTAGAGGCAGGACTCAGGGAATATACTTGAACATTTTCAACATGACAGAATTTTCCATATGTCATACCCTGTTGACATGCCTTCAAGAAATCAGAATCACCTCCATAGAGAAGTAAAGATGGTGTTGGCCAAGATAAATACAAACATGATTTGCAAACATATATAAATTGATAAAGCTTATAATCAGGCACCAACAGAAATACACAGAATGACTGAGCTGGAGGGGCCCTTAGAAATAATCTAACCCAAGGGTTCTTAACATTTTTTTTTATCATGGACCCCTTTGGCCTCTTCCTCAGGATAATGTTTGTAAATGCATAAAATATATTATATTATGAAATAGATTGTATTACACATAGCATTATATGGAAATGTAGTTTTGTTAGATTATTTTAAAATGTTATGTTATTATAGATTATAGTATGTTAAGAATATAAAAAAAAAACAGATTAAGAACCCCTTGTCTAGCCAAACCTTGTCATTATTCAGATGGGGAAACTGAGATCCTGAAGAGTAAGCAGATGCTGTTTTTTTAACCTAATTAGATGCAGAACTGAATAGTGAAAAAAGTAAATCTAAGCATTTAAAAACAAAAATAGGGCTTTCCTAGTCTTCAAATTACAAGCCCGTCTATCATACTTAGAGAAAGGCTTAAGTCGTTCTACATTTTTGTCCTCTCAGCCCCAAAGGTTAAAGTCTTTTGGGCTTGGAATTAAAACCAGGGCTTTGCTTGCTGAATTAATTAGCCAGGAGCAATCTTCTTTTTTTTAGCTTACTTTGAACAAAACATTTACTTTGAGAGTGCAAAGTTCATAAGGGTGTTCTCCGTAATGTCTTTCCAGAGTCGAATCCTCTTCATTTTAGGAGTGGTTTCTCTGCATAGTAGGCCTTTACCCAAAATGACTAGAAGAGAATTTGCTCAATTCCCCAGGCAGTCCTTTTGAGGCACCATTTCCTCTTCTGGTTCAACCCCCTGTCTTTGTACTCAGGATGAGATTTTCCGTGGTAGTCTTTGTTTTGGTCTCCCCCCCATTTTATTTTTTGTTAGAGCCTTCAGCTGAACATTTCTGAATGCAAGTAGCTTTAATTACTGTGACACCCCTCATTGCTTCAGGTTGCAACCCTTCCCCAATCATACCATATGTCCTTTTTTTCTGTGCCTATGTCCTTTTTTACTGTCTTTAAGTGGTTTTGCAATCCTTATTATGTCACACTGAACTTAGTAGGTTGGTTTCACTGTGCTGTTTCATAATTTGGTTTCCATTTACTCTCTCTAATTCTTCCCATGTGACTTGCTGCTGGTGTAATTGCATTATTGTGCTTCATTACATAAAGTCCAGCTCTGTGGAAAACTGACAGGCGTGATGAAATCCTTGCCTGCAGCAGGCAAAAGCATCAGCAGTCTTGGGGGGACCCTTCACCCAGGTTTTTCTTTATGTCCTCCAGAGGTATGTTGAGTCCCAAGTATTTGAGCTTGGAGGGGTTTTCTCTTGTTAAAGGAAATTATGATGCATGGAGCCAGGCACCCTCTCTTGCTGGCTAAGAGACTTGATCAATGTCAGAACAACAGAATTACTCCATGCATAAGGAAGACAGAGCTATTCCTAGAACACCAGCTGGGTTTCTACAGGCAGTAACTAAACCAGGACAGTAAAATGAAGTCCAGATTCACTTAGCAATTATACTGGGTACATACACATCTTGAGAGTCATTTGGCTTTGCTGACTTCATTTAAACTACTTTGTTATCTACATAGGCATTGTGTGTGTGTGTGTGTGTGTGTGTGTGTGTGTGTGTGTGTGTGCGTGTGTGTGTGTAGGGGGTGGTATGGATTTTGGAAAAGGCACCCTAGGCTGAGAGCCCTGGAATAAATTTATTAAATTCACAGTATATTATGGATAGATTTCACTTGGGGAATTGAGGCTATGTGACAACTGACAGACCACTTCCATTTGGGATTTTAATTAGCTTAGATGTGATTTATGAGAATGAACTAAACGATCATCCATAAACAATGCCAGGATTGAACTTCGTGAAGTGCCACATTAAATAGGCTGTAGTCTAATGCCAAGCTGACATATTTGAGGCAATTTGTTTTTCATTATCTTAAAAAAACCTTGATAACAAAAGAGTGAATAATACAACAAATGGCCTCTTCAGACTATATTAGACCCTACTGTCATGTAAAATATGAGAAAGATAAATAAATACTATAGTTCTACCTATGCTTTTTATGAAACTTAGAAAGTTATGTTCTGAGAATTATATTAGGACTGCAAACAAATGGTGTGGGTACAGACTAAAGTCAATAAATATATATTTTGCTACCCAGTTTTTGCATTACACATACTCAATTCTTTGTAATTCATAAACTCCTTCTTTCACCCATGAATTGCTCATATCTCTTCCCATTAAGCCCTATGTTTGAAGCTAGTACATTGATACTTTAATGGATCTAAGATTTCATCACTGTGGGCACTTCTTATACCAATGAAGACTGAAACCCCTCTATATATTATCATTCAAGGACATTCTTTTCTTGGTTGTGTATATGTGTTTGTGTGTGTGTGTGTGTGTGTTTTCCCAGAAATCATCTACAGAAAATTCCTTGGTCATGCTCGTGCATGGCTCTTTCTGAACCTAGCTCTGTGAGAGTTTTTCTTTGCCTTTTTGCATTGGCATTAGTAATCTTCCATGCCTGGAATGCACTTCTTCCTTATTTCTGCTTCTTGGAATCCCTAGCTTCCTCTTTTTAAGGGTTAACTCATGCACTAGGGCAGTAACTGTTCACTTTTGTATTGGTGTACAATAATTGGTGCACCGAACTCAGTGCTTGGCAATAAATGCTGATCAGCTGATTGATCTCCTATGGGAAGTCATTCCTGATCCCCTTAGTTTTTAGTTCTGATGCACACCTCCTCAAATGAACATGCATCTATTTATTTATATGTTATATCTCACTGGTAGAACATAAAGCACCTTGAAGACAGAGATAATTTTTTTTTTATTTTATCTTTATATATGCATGTGGAGAAGTTGTGGACCTGCACTGGGAGGAGTGTCTTCACTAGGGTGTTTGTTATAGGAATAAAACCACATCTCTGGATTTAGCACAATGTCCTGCACATAGTAGGTACTTAATAAATCTGTTGGATTAATTGGTTTGGATTGGATGAAATAATAGATTCAGAACTAGAGGGAACCAGAGGGCATTTAATTCAACTTCCTCTCATTTTCTATTTAAATGCCAGGTAGCACTGATATTTAGTCACCAGGGAGTGGCTTACTCATCCTAATAGTTTCCCATGCACATTTTAGGCAGAAATGGCACTGAATTAGTGCCATGTTCTATAGAGTTACCAAAAGTCAGTTTCTATTCCTTAACTCTATCTCTTTATGTGGGTGATTTGACTCTTTGTTAAAGGGGATGTGGTTTTGTGTATTCAAATAGAACTTAGATCAGTTATCTTCCTAGCTCAGTTTTCGCTTACTTTCAAAACCCCACTTCCGTTTCTGTATTCCAGTGAATGGTAACCATGTGACCGTGGCAGAATGGCATTGGCTCTCTACAGAAGTAGACATATAAGCTTCTTTATTTAACATAGAACAAGAAAGCAAATTAACAATATTAACAATCAGAGAATAATACGTAATAAACATGTAAAAAAATCAACCAAGTAGCATTTTTAGGTCCACTCCTCTCCTGGACCCTGAAAGTTTTCCAGGCATACTATTGATCTGGACCCAGAAGTTCTGGAAAAAGTACAGACTGACTGTGTCTAGTTCCTCACTGAGGAAAGGGAAGAGAAGGGAATAAGCATATATTACACACCTACTATGTGCCAAGCACATAGTATTGAGTTGAGCCTTGGTTTGAATATGTTGAGTTTGAGGTGCTAGTGAGGTATTTATGTTGAGATTTTGTGTAAATGTGGTTGTGGATGTAATTTTGGAGTTCAGAGAGAAAATGGCTGGAAGTGTAGATTTTGGAGTCATTTGTATAGTTAAAGCCACAGGAATGAATGAGATATGAGAGAGAGAGAGAGAGAGAGAGAGAGAGAGAGAGAGAGAGAGAGAGAG
>NW_020954592.1:2093971-2119307 GCF_900497805.2 Vombatus ursinus | reverse complement strand
GAGAGAGAGAGAGAGAGAGAGAGAGAGAGAGAGAGAGAGAGAGAGAGTATAGAGAAGAAAGGTTAGGACAAAACTGGAGAGGGTATACATTCTTGAAGGATTAGGAAGAGTATGATGACCCAGGAAAACAGTTAACTGAGTTGGAGGTGAATCTGATAGTGTGGTTTCTCCAAAGTTAAGGAAGGAATGAGTGGACATTCTAGTCAATAAAGGTAAAACTGAAAGAATGTGCAAAGAGGAGAAAGGATGGTTGCACTCACACATTTTGCTTTGTTGGTGATCAGAATATTTGAGGCTGTTTGTATGGGATGTACATAAACTTCATATCAATCATAACAGTAGTTGGTAGAGATATTTCTTTGTCTCCTATATTAATTGCCTCCTGAATCACTTCCCAACCATCTAGTCCTTGCAAAGTGAGATCCTCCATAACCAGGAGAAGGGTCAATTATCCATAGTTAGTATGCGCTAAGAATGCATCTCAGTTACAATACCATTTTGTCAAATGTGGCTAATCTATTTTGGACAACCAACACTGAACTCAGACTTAAATTCTACCCCCATTGAAATAAATAGGATCCCCATAAAGATTTGTATGCATCTTTGGTCTAAGGTAGTGTTCTCAAAAGGGCTGTGCTGGTAAACAACCAGATCTCCACAGACACGCTTTAAAGGTTAATTTGATAAATGGTGAAAGGATTTGAGCAGGCAGTTTTCCAATGAAGAAATCAAAACAATGTATAGTCACATAAAAAAATGCTCTCAATCATTATTGATTAGAGAAAGGCAGATTAAAAGAATCTTGAGATATCATTTTATGCCTACCAGATTGGCTAAAATGATAGAAGGGGAAAGTGACAGATGTTGGACAGGATGTGGAAAAATTGGGACACTAATTCATTGTTGGTGGAACTGTAAACTGATCTAACCATTTTGGAGGAAGATTTGGAAATATGCCGAAAGAGTTATTAAACTACCTATACCCTTTGACCCAGCAATACCACTAATTGGGCAACTTCCAAAGATGATTAGGGAAAAAGGAAAAGAACCTGTATATTCTAAAATGTTTATAGCAGCTCTCTTTGTGTTGGCAAAAAACGGAAATTGCAGGGAGGTCCATCAATTGGGGAATGACTGAACAAGTTGTGGTATATAACTGTGATGGAATACTATTGTGCTATAAGAAATGATGAGCTCAATGATTTTAGAAAAACGTGGAAAGATTTTCATGAAATAATGAAGAGCAAAATGAGGAGAACCAAGAGAACATTGTATACATTAACAGCAATATTATTTTAAGAATGACTTTGAGTGACTAAGTTATTTTGTGTATCATATACAACTTAATTATAAAGGGTATATGAAGAAAGACACTATCTGCATCCTGAGAAAGAACTGACAAATAGAAGTATGGATAGAATAGTTTTACATATATACCTATTTGTGTCTAATGGTAACTATTTCTAGGGCAGGGGAAGGAAGAGAAAAAAAGAAATTTACATGATAATGTATATTTGAAAAAATAGCAAGTTGAGCATAGTAGATTTGCAGTTTCGTGTACAATCATCTTTTTTATTGTACTATGTTATGGAAATACTCATTTTATTCCATAAATTAAAAATAAAAAAAGTTTAATCTGCATTATTAATATTTTGTCCATTACTTTCTGAAGTATAGACAATCAATAGAACAATAAATCAAGCCTTGATTTATAAAGGTACAGATGCTCACACTGAAAATTTAATAATTGGTTCTCTAAAGCCGGTTTGAGCTGATTCCAGCATGCCTCTGCTTAGGACCCCTTAAAGGAGTCATAGAGAATAAAACTATTTTCATAATATTACTAAGACATTATTAGCTGGTTGAAATACTCCTCTCTTTTCCAACTGAATGTCTCTGTAAGGCTAGATTTTCTTCATATAATTCAAACAAAACAGTATATCAAATGTAGAAAAACAGACATGAAGATCCACTTGCCTTTTATTAAGCAGACATTAAAGAAATTTGCAAAAAAAATATGTAAAACAGTGCCACTCTTCTTACTAATTTTTGGGAAAATATAGTTATTTTAGTAAAAATGTTATTTATATTAACATGCAATTTATGAGTTTATTATTATTATGAATGAATAAATATTTTAAACATTTATCAGTTTCAATTTCTCATATAGTAAATATTGGTAGATATAACTCATCAACAAAAACTCTTGGGGGGTCCTCAAAAATTTCTAAGAATGTAAAGGAATCGCATGATCAACATGTTTGAAAACCATGGGGCTAGAGGAGTAAAAGAATAGGCAAGTGTTCCCTCTGTATGAATGAATGAACAAAATGAATAAAAAAGCATTTTTAAAGCATTTTCTATGTGCTAAGTGCTGGGGATACAAATCTAAAAGCAATCAAAAGAACCCCAAAGTTTCACCTCACATCTAGCAAATGGGCAAAGGTGACAAAAGATAGAAACATTCAATCTTGGAGGGTTTGTAGAAAGACAAACATACTAGTTCCTTGTTGGTGTAGCCATGAATAACCATTCTGAAAAGCAATTTAAAATTATGCAATTAAAGTGGTTATAATGTCCATGTCCTTTGACTGTGAGATTTCCGTGTTAGACATACATCCCAAAGAAGTTATGGAAAGACTCCATATACATTAACATATTTATAATAGCACTTGTTGTGATAGCAAAGAACTGGAAGTAAATACCCATCAGTTGGGGAATGGCAAAACAAATTGTGGTACATGAATGTACAGGAATATTATTGTGCTGTAATAAATGGCAAATATGATGACTACAGAAAAGCGAAGAAAGACCTATATATGAACTAATACAAAGTAAAGTAAGCAGAACTAAGAAAAAGATATACACAATGACTATAACAATATACATTGAAAGTATAACCATGACAAAATAATGGAAAATTAATGTTGCAAAATTTAAAAGAACAAGTTTGGCCCCAAAGAAGTGGTATGGGAAGATATCTTGCAGAGGAGTGTATATGAATGAATGTATGCATGTATGTATGTTTGTATGTATGTGTTTGTGTGTTTTGGGGGTGGAGGGAGGTCCATTAGTTTGGAACACAGCAATATTGTTAATTTTAAAAATGTATTGATACTTTGCTGATTTTTTTTTCTTTCCTTTTTCTTTTACAAAGGATTTGTTATAAGGGATGAATCTCTGGGAGGTAGAGAGGGAGATATCCAAGGGGAAATTTATGTGATGTAAAAAACAAAAGATATGAATACAATTTTATTTAAAAGGGGAGTAGACAGATATGCTCTTAGCAGGAACAATGATCCAATATTTGATTACCTGACAAGGGGTGCACATTCAGAGGCATGGTAGCCAGAAAGTGAAGTGCATAGAGCCTGGGGTTATATATAGTTTGCAATCAAAGCAACCACCAATCAAAATAGGGGGCAGGAGTTCTGGGAATGAGGGGGTTAAATATCAGACTATTATTTAAAGCTAATTTTCTAGACCTTGTCAGAAAGGGAATATAGATGATGTGTTATCTGTTATTCTCCAGAACATGTTATCATTAGCTTCATTTCACTATATGTACCACATTATTCTTTAAATTAGGATTTTTGCTCAGTTATAGAGACTCAGAATCTTGAAATTAGAAGGAAAAAATAACTCACAGAACTACCTTCTCATCTGGCCCTGTCTTAAAGAGAATTCCTCTCAATAGTGTCCTTAAAAAAGTGATCATCTAGCCTTTCCTTATTGACCTTTAATGTCAAGGAACTCACTTTGGGGTCTGTCTCCTGCCCACAAGTGTTCGATGTTAAAAATTTTAGTAGCTTACTGAGTAATATCTCCATTTCAATGAGACCTGCAGTGCCTTAACTCAAGGAATGAATAGTAATGAGGATTTCAGACCCCCATTATTATTTCAGGACCAATTACGGAGATAGTTAGATAACAACAGTAATAATAATAATATTGATAACAGTAGCTAGCATTTACATACTATTTTAAAGTTTTAAAGGCACTTTCCATGTGTTATCTCATTTGATCCTCACAACAACCCTGGTGCTATTAGGTGCTATCGTTATTCCTGTTTTAAAGTTGAGAAAACTGAGGCTGAGCTTGTCTGAGTACTTGACCAAGGCCACATAGCTAGTTAGTGTTTGAGATATGGGTCAAACTCATTTATTTCTACTCCCAGTCCATAAATAGATAGTTTTGGGGTATTTGTAGTTCTGTGAAGAGGGCGTCCATTCAAGAGCCCTTTAAGCTAAAGCAACATCTACATTTATTAGCCCCGTGGCATGCTTAGCTGGCTGCCAGTCAATGACTTGGGGTCTGGGGAGAACAAAGTCTAATAATCCTCATGAGTCTCTTGGGAATTAAAGAAGTAACATTTCAAGAGGGATGCTCTCAAGTAAGAAGAGAGATTAAAAGAATCGCACAAATTTAAGAGTTTAAATGACTGATCGAAATACAAGTCACATGGCTCTTCATGACTCACAACATTTTTCTTTGAGTTAAAAAGGATATACTTACTTTCTGCATCTGACATTTCAAAGACTGAAGAGAATCCTGGCCCTAAACTAGTTCTCATTCCCTCTGCCCTAATATGGCATATTTATTTCTTACTTTTTATGTTCTTTATAATAAAAAAAAAGAAGTATATGCTGATAACTGGTGTCTCAGAGAGGAGGAAGAAAGGAAAGAAATGAGAATTTATTAAGCACCTACTATATACCAGGCACTATGCTAAGTGTTTTACAAATATTATGTTATTTGATCCTTACAGTAACCCTGGGAGGTAGGTGCTATTATCTCCATTTTACAGTTAAGAAAACTGAGACAATCAGATGAATTGACTTGTCTTGGGTCCCACAGCTAGTTGAAGGCCAAATTTGAACCCAGGTCTTTCTGACTCTAGACACAGCACTCTATCCTCTACTCTACCTACCTACCTTAGGAACAAATGAGTCTGTAAATGCAGCTCCAGACACTAAAGCAATCAAACCAACCCTTGTGCTTACTCTTTTCTGTTTTAAAATTGGTGTATTCAAAAGTACCTAGACTGATGTATCTGTGAAAGGTTCCAGTCTGTTTTATTTACCTCAATACAAAGCCATATGGATCCTAAGCTCCCTGGGGCTACTCCAGATTGGGTCTATGTTATGGATAGAATTAATTTGCAGGGTTATGGTTCTATGTATCTTCATTTCCCCAAAACAGACTGAGACCAAGACCCAAGGATGGCAATGAGGCATATGCACATGTCTCCTTTTACTTTTTTTTTTTTTTTTGCAAGTGAATGTTCCAACTGTGGTTTGTAGGCTATTAATAAACCCTATGGCTAGATGAGAGGTCGATGTGTCTGCGTTTCTGTTCTTTGACATCCAGAAGTAGACTAACCCAAGGACCAGGAAAAATCTTTTGCAAAGAAGGAATTAACTACAAAAATGACAGTTAACTGGAATAGTTTTGTGTCAGAGAACAAGGCCATTTTATCTCCAAGCAACTGTGAATTTTTCTAGTGGAATTAAACAATTTAATATGAAATGTTCAGTTATCACCTATCTAGGAAGCAAACAATGTTTCTTGATGCTTTCTTTGTGTGTGAATGCATGTGTGTGTGTGTGTATGTGCATGTGTATATATGTGTGTGTGTTGCCTTTTTCAGTCCAATAAATGTAGAAATGTTTGTTCAATTTCTTGATCAAGGCAGTGTTTACTGTAGAAAAAAAATTCAGTTTTTGGAAATACTGTGCAACTGCACAGTGACATTCCTACACCTGTATCACGACTGGCTTTTCTTTATCTTTTTCCTTCCTAAGTCCCAATTTATCTTTCAATAATATGGAAACAAAGCAGCAGGTTTCTGAGGAAAAAAAAAAAACTCAAGGGAAAATCTTGTACTTTTAAAGGCAAATGAAGATATTGTTGTGCATATTTTTATCATGGAACTGGAAAGAAATCTCATAGAGAAATCCTAGAAAACTGTTTTTTAGTAATTTCTGAAGATGATATTCCTTGTCCTAACCACCTTGACAACAAAACTTTCACTAAAGAAAGAATTCCAAGCTTGTTATTTTTTAGAATTCTAATAGAACATCACACCAAAGCCAGTGTGGTCAAATAGGTAATTAAATATGGCAGGAATATGAAGAATGAAGTTCTGGTCCTGCTACTTTTTCCTTTAAATATTTAAATTAGCTCCTTTACTTTCCACCCAAGTTTTTCCATCGGCAAAATTGTGATGGCTATCTATTGCAAAATAGGAATGCAGAGTTTGCATATTGTGGAGGCAGCTTGGTCCATAGTAGATGTGAATGCTAGACTTGGAGTTAAGAAGACCTGAGTTCATACCTTCCTCCAGACACTTACAGATAATAATAGCCAACATTTATATAAGGCTTCTTGCTTTGTGCCAGTCAGTGGGCTAAACACTTTATAATTATTGTCTCATTTGATCCTCACAACCACCATGAGAGGTAGGTACTGTTATTATCTCCATTTTATAGTTGAGGAAACTGAGGCAAATATAAGTTAAGTGACTTGCCCAGGGTCACATAACTAGGAAGCATCTGAGGCTAAATTTAAACTCAGATCCACTGCACCACTTAGCTGCCCTAGTTCTATAATCCTTGGCAAGTGACTCAGCCTCTCTCAGGCTTAGTTTCCCCTTCTGTAAAATGGTAATAATATGGGCACACCTCGGAGATATTTTGGGTTGGGTTCCAAACCATCACAATAAAGATAATATTGCAATAAAGTGAGTCACATGAATTTTATTTTTCCAGTGCATGTAAAAATTATGTTTATACTATACTATAGTCTACTAAATGTGTAATAATATTATCTCTAAAAATGCATGTAACTTAATTAAAATACTTTATTGTCAAAAAATGCTATCATCTGAGCCTTCAGCAACTTGTAATCTTTTTTGCTGGTGGAGGTTCTTACCTCAATGTTGATGGCTGCTTACTAACCAGGATGGTGGTAGCTGGAAGTTGGGGTGGCTGTGGCAATTTCTTAAAATAAGACAACAATGAAGTTTTCTACATCAATTGACTTCCTTTCACTTGAACATTTAGAGGACATTGTAGGCTTATTAATTAGACTAATTTCAGTATTGTGTGTCAGGGAATAGGGAGGCCAGAGGAGAGGGAGAGAGATGGAGGAACAGCTAGTCAGTGGAGTAGTCAGAACACACACATTTATCGATTAAGTTTGCTGTTTTATATAGGCGTGTTTCATGGCACTCCAATACAACTACGGCAATAACATCAAAGATTATTCATCATAGATCACCATAACAGATATAATAATAAAGAAAAAGTTTAAAATATTGTGAGAATTACCAAAATGTGATACAGAGACATGATGTGAGCACATGCTGTTGGAAAAATGGCACCCATAGACTTGCTCAATGCAGAGTTGCTACAACCTTTAACTTGGAAAAAAGATGCAATATCTGTGAAGCACAATAAAGCAGAGTGCAATAAAATGAAGTATGCCTGTAATAACATAGAGACATGGGTTGTTGTGCGAGTCAAATAAGAAAAAGTACATAAGGCACTTTGGCATCTGAAGGGGTTATACAAATGCTAGTTATTGCTATCCAAGGACACACTAATGGATCCTCCTTCCAATGGTTCATCCAGCCTTACCTTCCCATCCTGTGTCAAATAAAGACATTCTTTACAGAGTATGGGAAGCAACATATGGTAGAGGGAAGCATTCTACATATAGAGTAAGAAGAACTAGGTTTGAATCTCAGCTTTGCCAGTTATTACCTCTATACCTGAGTACATCTTAGTCTTTCTTGGCTTCAATGGCCTTGTCAGTAAAATGAGGGTTGTTGGACTAGTGGATTTCCAAGGTTCCCTTCTAGTTCCAAATTTGTGCTTATTCTGCTATTTTGTTGATATCACAGAAGTGTTTGGGTTGTCCATCTGTCATCTCTAGTGGTTGCTGCATGATTGTCCCATCTCTACTCTCCCCCTCCCCCTGCCCTGGCCCCCCAATTCTATCTATCTATCTATCTATCTATCTATCTATCTATCTATCTATCTATCTATCTATCTACCTACCTATCTCCTGAGTGATGTCTTTTATCTCTTCTAAAAGCTTTAGTGTTGGCAGGGTTCATATAAGGGATGACAGGAAGAAATGTGGTGGGGATGAGGCTGTAAGAGGTGGCAGAAAGACTGGGGAAGAGGCAGGTAAAAACAGTGGGCTTAAATGTCAGACTATAAGGGGGAAGAAGGATGAACCAGAGCTTGGGGAGATCAAAGTAGAAAGTAGGTAAGCTTGTAAAGGATGAGGTAAATAAATGCAGAAATGTTGGTGGGGGAAGGAAAGTGAGAGAAGAAATAGAGCAGATCGTAGTGGAAAGTGGACAAATTATAGCCCAACAAAGACTCTAATTTTTTTTCATTTGCTCTGGTAACTAAAGTGTTATTTTTAGAAAAGCAAACTGCGGTACTAGGAGGGGAAATTACTAAGCATAGGTCTCACAGCCAATTAAGTCATCTTCCTGATGATCGATTCTCTGTTCTAATAATGATTGTGTTTCAAATTTTCAGGCAGGATTTTAAGCACAATAGAAACCTGATAGAGTTCCTAGTGAGTCTGAGTATCTCTCCTAAAGCTTCCTTATTAATAAATACTTCTGCTACCAGGAAAACAGGCCCAAGGCATGTGTTAAATAAGGAGTTACTCTTCTCCATGTAGTGATAATGGTGACCAAATGAGGTCAGAAATAGGTAGAAGGGAAAAATGGGTAGAAAGGAAGACTAATGAGAGAAAGAAGAGTGATGGGCTGAATGAATAGCTAAATGAGGGATTGAGATATGGAAAAGATTGCAAGTGGCTAGAATTGGGGTATAAAGCAATGGGATGGATAGTCTCTTTGAGTCTCACTTTTCTTGTCTGTAAAATGGGGATAACAAGAGTTGTACTGCTTATCTCCCAGGGTCATTGCAAAGAAAGTCATTTATAAACTGTAAAATGCTATGTGAGAGTAAGTTGTTATGACTTCAATGTGCATTAATGCTACATAGAACTTTGTAAATCAATTTATACTGTCCTTACCAGTAATAGTTGGAAAGCACCTTATTGCAGAGCAAATGCTTTATAAACTGTAAAATGCTGTGTATTTTTTTATTATTATTACTTCAGTGGGCATTAATACTAAACAGAGCTTTGTAAATCAATTTACATTGTCCTTGTCAGTAATAGTTGTAAGTCACTTTACATTCATAGGGAGAGAAATTCATTAGTGGAGGTGAATCATACGTTGTGAGGGAGAGTGAAGCTTTTGAGCTCAGGTAAGGTGAGCTGACTGTTTCCCTGCCAAGACTCTAGGTCTCATGCCTCACACATTAGTTGGCACTGATCTGGCTGTCTTGATGGATTTGCATTATCAAACTTTTCACCTAGGAATTACTTTCCCTTTTTTCTAATTGATTACAACTGCCTTGTGACTTAAAGGGAGCTTCACAAAAGACTTAGACAAATGATAATGCAAAGTTATTGGCCTTTAGTTGGGATGTTTTAACTCATGTAAGAGAAGGCCATGTGCCTTAATGTGAGGCACTCAAGGATATAAAACCAGGAGCAACAAGGGAAGGGCATTAGGGTACCACCCATCTCCCCCCAAAGGGGAAGTAGCCAATAGTTACTAATAGGAAAGAAAAAGAAGAGATCTAACCAGAGATGTTGATAGAACCTTAGGCTCAATGATCTTTAGGTCATGGAAAGAGTAGGGAGCCCAAGATGATCCTACAAAGAGGCTGCACCCTGGATATATGAGTTCTTGAACTAAGCTCTTAGTACCCCTCCTATATTTGATGGATAAAACTTTTAAGCCTGCTGTCACTCCATGCATCAAAGCTTGCCAGGAATGTTATAGAGACAACTATGACATAGTGAATAGGGTACCAGACTTGTAACCAGGAGACCTAGATTCAAATCCTGCCTCTGGCATTTATTAGCTATGTGACCCTAAGCAAGTCACTTAACCTCAGTGGGTTTCAGTTTCCTCATCTGTAAAATAAGATTCTTGGACCACATGGTTTCTAAGGTTCCTTACAGTTCTAAATATATGATCCCATGGTGCAGCTTTACAGAGAGGCATGGTCTTTCTTGATTATCTAGGAAGCTGGAAATTTCTAGCACAGAAACTTCTGGGCACAGATGTTTACAGAAAGGAGTGGGGGATGGTGTAAGTTAGGAGCAGGGAATTGTGTCTAAACAGCCTGTCAAAAAATAGGCTCAGAAAACAAAAAGCTCTCTCAACTACCACACCCTGAGAAGCTAATGACTTCCACATTGAAAAATGCCTTCTTTCCTTAGACTACATATACTATATGTACACACGTGTATGCTCAGTCAGAGAGAAAGAGAATATATTATTGAAAAAAAAATAGTCATAATGATAATACAACACTTTACAATTTATAGGGCATTTTCTGCAAGTTAGCTTATTTGACTGAATAGCATTAGAAGTCAACAACTCACCAAGTATATGCCAAGCAGTGTGCTAGGCATTGGAGATAGAAGAATAAAAGCAAAACAGTCCTTGCTTTCAAGATCTTGTATTCTGACCGGAAGAAAATAACAGATACACAGATAAGGATATACATAAGTAAAACTATTAAAGCTTAAAATTGCTCTAAAACTTTTGGGACACCTTGCATAAGGTAGTTTTGGGATAGGAGAAGCACTAACAATTGGAGGGATCACAAAAGGCCCTTTGTAAGAGGTGGTGTTTGAGCTGAGCCTTGAAGGAAGTTGGAGATTCCAAGAGGTAGAAGTGGGAGGAGGGAGATAGACCATCTTACATGAGGTACTGCCTAGGCACAGGCATAGAGACAGGAAGACAGAAAGGCCTTTACAGAAAAATGAGTTCCCCCCGAGCAATAGGGCAGGTGTTACTCCAATTTTACCCAAGAGGAAACTGTAGTTCAGACAATGAGTATGGAACTGGAAAGGACCTTGGGGGGAGTGTTGGAGTCCCATGAATTTGGGCAAGCTGTTTGTACTTATCTTGGCCTCAGCTTCTATATCAATGAAATGGAGTCAGACTAAACGATCTCTTAAGTGATCCCAATATGTGCCCAAGGTCACAAGGCTGGTGATGACAAAGACAAGTCAAACGCCAGATCTTCTGATTCTAAGACCAGCATGCTCTCCGTACAACAGGACATCATCTACCAACTCAAGAGGAATAAAATGTCATTAATAAGTTATTTGGGAATATAGCGGATAGCTCTGCTTTCCATTTGTCCTGTCCAACACCAACATGGCCTCCATTTCCAGGTAACGGCCATGCAGAGTGTAATAGCTGGTAAGTATATGTACCAAGCTATGAAAAGTCCTGCCCTTCAAAATTCATGCTTTCATTCTTCCTCTGTTTCAGAAAATTTTTGTGAAATAGACTTAGAAAGGTGAGATATTGTCCAAAGAAAGTGGGGGTTATTGAGTGAATAGCTAAGCGTGTGATAATGGGTATTGTGGGGGGTAAGAGAAAGAGAAATATGTGAATGAGCATAGAGAGGGGCAGTGAATTCAACTAATTAGTGCTTTATTCTGTGTCTGACAGAAATCATTCATCTCCAAACGGAAATGAAGGAAACATCACCATATGCCAGGTCAGTTTTGATCAGCCTCTATTAGAAGGTTAGAAAGCATTTCTGGGCGGAATAAAAATAGAGGCAGCAACAGTCAGGCTGCCAACAAAATGCTTGTCGGGGGCCAGTCATTAGTACAACATTAGGCCTGGAATGGTAGCAAATGTGAAAGGAATAGATTGTGTCAGTGTGAAGATGGCCTGCTTCCAAATGGAGCCCACACAAATACAAATTACACTTGAGGAAAATGCATAGGAAAAAAAAAGCAAATTAAACTTCCTGGGTATGGATTTTTCTCACATTGAAAGAGGCACCTATGACAATTGTTGATTGACTCAATTCAATTCATTCAACTGAAGCTTATCTGGAGGGCATTGATGTCTATATAGGCCCTCTAGCTTATTGACTGGCATAGGGAACACTAGAAGACCTGGCCTTGAGTCCTACCTTTGTAGGTACCCACTAATCTCTACTAAGGTGTAGACCAATTCTTCCTTAAAATATTACCTCTTTCTGGAAGATTTACAACTTTATACGGACTGGAAGATTTTGTTTTAAAGGCTTCAAAACCCAGAGTAAACTCTTTGTTGACAGGATATCAGGTACGAGGATAAAAGGTTCAAGAGATAGCTAAGAACTGTAATAATGATAATAACAAGAGTAGCTCATGTTTTTATAGTGTTTTAGCTTTCTGTCCTTCCCTGTTAGGGAGATAGTGAGAGTAGTAGTGTTAGCCTTCTTATATATTCCTCCACTGAGGAAACCAAGACTCAGGTTAAATGACTTACCCAGAGTCACATAGTTAGTACTTGTGTGTGACAAGCAAAACTTTTTGGATCCTAGGTCTCAAGACTTCAGTAACTTTTTTCTTTATTTAGGGGACCACACTGAATCCCTTTCCTTCCACTGTGTAAATAACTGCTCACTTACTCTAAAGGACAAGCCTTGTGTGGTAATTTGATGAGGGACTGTGAAAATACTAGCTCACAATGAGCTCAAAATCGTGCCAACCATTTCCTTAAATATTAAGGTAACATAGGGTTCTGGAGCCAGTAAGAGATTGCACCTGAGCCAGGTTGGAATGAGGCTAATTGTCTAATATTGAGTGTAGAACAAAATGTGAAGGTTATGGTGCTGAGAGAAGATGGGAATTTGGGAGGCTGTGTGATACACTGCAAAGAGCTCCAAACTGGATATCATAGGATAGGAGTGTGAACTCCTCTTAACGTCACTTGCTATATGCATTACCTTGAGTAAATCACCTTAATCTCCTTGGACCTCCATTTTCTCCTATGAGAAATGAGGATGCCAGACTGGCTGACTTCTAAGACCCATCCAACTCTAAGTCTATGATGCTATTTTCTTGAAGGAAGGGCAGAAAGCACACACAAAGCAGAGGCTAGAAAGAGAGTACCAAATTTTAAAGCTTGAAAACTAATGGTAATAACTCACATTCACATAGTGATTTTAAGTTTTATGAAGTGCTTTCCTGTCAACGGCTCGGTGAAGTAAATAGTGAATGTATTATTATCCCCATTTGACAGATGAGAAACTGAGGTTTAGGGAGAATAAATGACTTGCCTGTCCAAGGTCACAACTAGTTCATAGCTCTCCATAGGCTTAATTTACACTCAGCCAATAATCATATTATTTGAGGAAACAACTTAGGAAGATTTATTGCTACCCTTGTTTACTGTTGGCACACAAAATATTAGCACTGAGGAGATATCCAGAGAGCCTGGGGCCTTGGTAAAGTTTAACAGACTAAGAAGAATGAGATCCCAGAAGTCACAAAGGAAGATGTGAAACTGGGGAGCTACTCCCATATTTCCTGAGGCTTTTATAATTCAGAATTTTTCAGGCTTTGGGTTCTTAGCTAGGCACAATTTATTTCTGATGTAGATATTCCTTAATGCTTTAATTAATTTTTAATCCTTGAATGGAAAAAAAAAAAAAGCCAGGTCCATTAAACATCCAAACTAATGTTGTTTTATTTGGAAATGTCTGGACTCTAATCGAGATAGGAATGAAAAGAGGGATCTTAGTAACAACAGTTTCGGTCTTCAGTGGTATCCTTCTGAGTCCTGTCTCTCCTCTTCATTTCATAGTTAAACTCCTAGAAAAGCCTTTTATGCTGATCTTCACTTCCTATCCTCCCACTTACTCTTTTACCCTTTGCAAATCTAGCTCTATCCCCTCAACTCAGACTGTCCTTTCCAAAGTTACCAAGGATCTCTTAATTGCTATCCCCCAATTCCTTTTTATTATTATTATTAGTAGTAGTAATTATTATCATTCCCAGTGCTTGTTGACTTGCTTTGCCTCAATGATTTACTAACTATGTGACACTAGGAAAATCATTTAACTTCTCCATAAATTAAGTAGGCATGACAATACCCTTTACCTCATAGGGTTACTGTGAGGCTCACATGTGATTATGCATGTAAAATTCTTTGCATACCTTAAATCACCTTACAAATGGCAGCTATTCATGCTATGATTATTTGGGAAATTGCTCAGTGATTTTGCTTATCTTTGCTTTCTCTCTGAAACAGTGATCAATTTATCACTAATATTCTTCCAGCATGATCCTTTATGGTCATGAAAGCTAGACTGCCAGTCTCCAAAGAATTAAAGATGCAGGTCACTCAAAGAGTAATGCAGACACATTATAGGCACAAGTAGGTTATTGTATACATTACCAATGAAGAGTTGAGCAGGAGGAGGAGCTTAAAAGATAATTATCTAAGAAATATATTACTAGAAGAAGATATGGGCTAGTAAGGTAGCAACAATGAAGAATCACCAACATTTATATATTTTTTTGTATATATGTGTGTGTGTGTATATATATATATGTGTATATATATATATATGTATATCTAGATGTATGGGGGATCATTTTATGTCTGGAAATGATTTATAAATTATGTTTTTATATGATTGGGTAAATACTATGAAATGGGTTAATCTTTTATTATTTTTTCACTTATCCTTTTTAGTGTAGAATAAAAGCTTTGTAAATCACAGGTTTATACTTTTGAAAGCACAAATAGTAACAAAAAAGAAATGTTTATTTTGAAACAAAATATTTAATTGGTACTCAGATTATGTCAAAAGATCTTCAGAGTGGACCAGCTATGGAGGATTTGAGGGAAGATATTGGTAAGAATCATCTGTACCTTTTCAAAGTATCAAAAATATAGTTGATATTTTATTATTCCCAAATTAATTATCTACTTTGTACAAAAGGATCACATTCCTATTGCTCTTTCTTTGTATTTCCAAGTTTCTGACTTTGGGAATGTGTTCTGGTTCTCAGTATTGACATCTTTCAATAGTGTGTGAACACGAAAAGGGAAAAGAGAAAAACCAAACAGGTCAGTAACTGAAATAAAAAAAAAATAAGCAAAGGAAATTGATCATTAACTTTAAATTGGAATGGAGATTTCTGGTAGATTTCATTTATCCATGCTACCTCTCCCTCAAACTGCCCCAATTAGCATGATAATAAAGCTGGTTTTACAGTATTCATTTAATTCAATGTTCAGTGCCTACTGCCTATCTCAAATTGAATTACGTCCACAACATTCCACCAAATACTGTGCAATGTTTATCACATTTTACATTATAGCAGGAACTAATCATATTTTTTTTTATCTTGTAAGAAGTGTCACATGTTTATAGCATTAATTATTTCCTATCTCATTGTTCTGAAGGTAGGGACCACTTAATAAATGTTGAATCACACTGAATTGAATTGAATTTCTTATTGGGTAAAGATGATTTCACTCAGACTTTAAAATATCTAGTTAAAAATAAACCTGCCTAGCAGGGTAGTCAAAATACAGAAGATAATTAAAGGTCACTTGCCATCTCTGCAATTCCTTGAGTACTAATGAATAATTAAAACATTAAAAGAGAGCTATGAATTTGAAGCTGACCTGTTGAACAGCCAGAAGAATATTCCAGAGGCCTACGACTGGCCAAAAATATGTCCAGAGTCACAGAGGTATAACAAAGGCACTCACCATCAGATAATCAAAGATTTTGTTAAGTATTCTCAAGGGCATGCAGTGGGATATGAAATACCTAACCCACACAAGCAGGAGAAATGAAAGATCTTTCCCCAAACAGTTTAGCCCAGAGACTGTATAGCCTGGTCCCAGAAATTTCCTTCCTTTTCCCTCAAATCCCCGTGGGCCCAGCTCAGCTTGCCATCTTTAGTATTGATTCTTCCCCTCCATGACTTTGCGGAAGCAGCTTCTTTTCAACCCACCTCACTCCTTTAAAATGACTTAAGCAGTCATTTAGAAGAATAGCACCATACACTTGACATAATTTTTGGCTCAAGCCAATCTAATCCCAATCCAATAGCCATTTATTAAGCATTGACCTATGTCAGGTATTGGGCTATAAAGACAAAGGAGGGGAGAGGATATAACATTTAAACAAATAATTATGCTATAAAGAGAGGAGAAAGAGGCATCCCAGGCATCTGGGACGGAGTGTGCAAAGACAGAGAAGTAGAGCGTGCAAATTAAAAAAAAAAAAAAAACCCTAGAAAAAGAACAAACTTAAAAATCCCCAATTAAATATCGTACCTTAAAAAAAATTGAATAGTCTATCAATAAGCTCCCTAAGAAAAAATCCTCAGGACCAGATGGATTTAAAAGTGAATTCTGCCAAAGATTTAAGGAATAATTATCCCAATACTACACAAATTATTTGAAAAAAAATAGGTAAAGAAGGAATCCCACCAAATTCCTTTTTTATACAAATATGATTTTGATACCTAAACCAGGGAAAACAAAAACAGAGAAAGAAAACTATAGACCGATTTTTAAAAATAAATATTGATACAAAAATTCAAATAAAATACTAGCAAGGAAATGACAATAATATATCACAAAGATCATAAACTGTGACCAGGTGAGATTTATACTAGAAATGTAGGGCTGGTTCAATATTAGGAAAACCAACAGCATAATTGACCCTACCAATAACAAAAGCAAGAGAAATCACATGATTATCTTAGTAGATACAGGAAAAACCTTTGACAAAAATACGACACCTATTCTTATTAAAAACACCAGAAAGCATAGGAATCAAATGAGTTTTTCTTAAAAGGATAAATAGTATCTATCTAAAAGCAAGCAAGCATTATCTGTAATGGAGATAAACTTGAAGCCTTACCAACAAAATCAGGGGTGAAGCAAGGATGTCCATTATCATCACTATTATTCAAGATAGCAATAAGACAAGAAAAAGAAACTTGAAGGAATAAAAATAGGCAATAAGGAAACAAAACTACCATTCTTAGCTACTTAGAGAATTCTAGAAAATCAACCAAAAAACTAATTGAAAGAATTAACAACTTCAGCAAAGTTGCAGGACATAAAATAAACCCACATAAATCACCAGCATTTCTATATACTACCAACAAAGTCATCAGGAAGAGATAGAGCAATTCCATTTAAAGTAACTGCAGAAAATGTAAAATACTCAAGGCTCTACCTGCCGTGAGAAACCCAGGGATTCCATGAATACAATTACAAAATACTTTTTGCATAAATAAAGACAGATATAAACAACTGGAGAAATATTAATTGCTCATGTGTAGGCTGAGCCAATATAACAAAAATGACAGTTCTACCTAAGTCAATTTACTTATTCAGTGCCGTAGCAGTCAAACTGCCAAATGATTACTTTATACAGCTGGAAAAAATAATTAACAAAATTTATCTGGAAGAACAAAAGGTCAAGAATATCAAGTGACTTGATGAAAAAAAAATGTGAAGGAAGGCAGCCTAACCATATCATATTTTGAACTATATTACAAAGTGATAATCATCAAAATAATCTGGTACTGATTAACAAATATAATGGCGGTTCAGTGGAATACATTAAGTACACAATACATAGTAGTAAATGATCATAGTAATCTAGTGTTTGATAAACTGAAAGATTCAAGCTTTTAGGTTAAGGATTCATCATTTGACAAAAATTGTAGGAAAAACTACAAAGTACTTAGAAGAAACTAGGCATAGACCAATATCTCACCAAAAATAAGTTTCAAATGGATAAATGATTTAGACAGAAAAGGTGATAACATAAGTCATTTAGGAGTATGTAGAAAAGTGTGACCATGAGGTCTATGGGGAAGGGAAGAGTTTATGACCAAACAAGAGATAGAAAACATTATAAGATATAAAATGCATAATTTTGATTATATTAAATTAAAAACTTTTACACAAACAAAACTAATGCTGCCAAAATTAGAAGGAAAACAGAAAACTGGGAAAAAATTATAGCAAGTTTCTCTGATAAAGGTGTCATTTCTCAAATATATAGGGAACTGAGTTAAATTTATTTGAGCCATTCCCCAGTTGATAAATGATCAAAGAATTTGAGCAGGCAGTTTTCAGAAGAAGAAATCAAAGCCATCAACATTCACATGAAAAAAAATGCTCTAAATCACTACTGATTAGAGAAATGCAAATTAAAACAATTCTAAGAAACTACCTCCCATCTATCAGATTGGTTAATATGACTGAAAAGGAAAATGACAAATAATGAAGGGCATGAGAAAAATCAGGACACTAATGCACTGTTGGTGGAGCTGTGAACCAGTCTAACCATTCTTGAGAACACTGGAACTACATCCAAAGGGCTATCTAACTGTGCATACCCTTTGACCCAGCAATATCACTACTAGGTCTGTATCCCAAAGAGATCAAGGAAAAGGGAAAAGAACCCATATGTAAGAAAAATTTTATACACACACACACACACACACACACATATGTATGTATGTATAAAATTGTGACGAAATACCATTGTTCTATAAGAAATGATGAGCAGGATGGTTTCAGAAAAACCTAAGAAAACTTATATGAACTGATGAACAGAACCAGGAGAACATTGTAAGTAATAACAGTAATATTGGAAGGGTGATTACTGTGAAGGCGTGGCTACTCTGATCAAGACAATGATCCAAGACAATTCCAAAGGACCCATGATGACAAATGCTATCCACCTCCAGAGAGAGAACTGATGAACTCTGAATGCAGATTGAACCATACTTTTTTACTTTATTTTTTTGTCTGTATTTTCTTTTGCAACATGGCTAATATGGAAACATTTTGCATGATTTCACTTACATAAATTGCTTGCCTTCTCAAGGGGGGGGGCAGCAGGGAGGGAAGGAGAGAATTTAGAACTTAAAATTTTAAAAAATTGTTAAATTTTTTTGGGGAGGGGGCTAGCAATGGGGTTAAGTGACTTGCCCAAGGTCACACAGCTAGTAAATGTTATGCATCTGAGGTCAGATTTGAACTCAGGTGCTCGTGAATCCAGGGTTGGTGCTCTATCCACTGCACCACCTAGCTGCCCTTAAAATTTTTTTACATATAATTGGGCAATGCATAATGAAATAAATTAAAATATACTAAAAATAAAGAAAATGGTCTTGGCAAATGATTGGATTGGTAGGAGAAAAGGAAAAGTCAATAATTCTGAGGTTATAAATCTTGGTAAATAAAAAAGGGTACCCTTGATATATAACTTTAGGAGAGGAGCAAATGTACGGAGGAAAATTATGTGTTTTTTGAGATGACTGTAAGACATCTAGTGTTAAGTAGGAAGCTGATGAAACAATACTGGAGCTCATGAGAAGGCTCAGAGTTAGATCAATAGATTTGGGAGCCACTTGTACAGACATGACAATTAAATATTTGGAACTTCGAGAAGGTACACAGAAAAAAGAGAAACTGTCCTAGACAGAGCATTCCCCTAGTTATAAGGGGAGGACATAAATGATATCTTCCATCTAACCTGTATTTATTCTGTATATATCAATTTATGTATTTGTGTATATTTATGTATTTGTTATTATAATGTAAGCTAATTGAGGGTAAAGACCAATTTTTCCTTTTTCTTTATATCCATAAGGCTTAGCACAATGCCTGGCACTTAGTAATCACTTAAGAAATATTTTTGATTGATTGATTGGTTGATCCATCAAATAAAAATGAAAAGGAATGGTCAGACTGGTAGGAGGAAGACTAGTAAATAGCAGTCTTGAAAATCCAGGGAGGAGAGACTACAGGGAAACAATTGTGTTATATGATACACTCACATTTATATACCACTTCCATGTTTGCAAAGCACTGTACCTATTACTGGGGCATCTAGGTGGTACAAGACATATACCTATAGCTGGAAGGAAACTCACAGGTCATCTGGTCCAGCTCCTGCATTTTATAGATGGAGAATCAGACCCAACATAGGTAGTAAATGACAGAGTGTAAGCTGAAGAGTGAAGTGCAAATGTAAAAATCATGACTAAATTAAAAAAAGAAAATAGTGAAGCTAAGCTTTAAGATTTAAATGTCACTGGGCAACCAGAATTTTTCCAAATGACTTATTAACTTGAGGTAGATGAATTTAGGAGGCACCATATATTTTCCATTACTCCCAGAAGCAAGGTCTTGGAAAAAAAAAAAAAGCAAAGTCTTCCTGGAATGATTTAATGACTTGGCCACTAGCCAACCAGCCTTGGCTCTCCTATGACCTCATTCCTGGAAGTGCTGCCTTTAGAAAAGCTGTATTTGTTTGGGACTTTTTTTTTTCTAGATGAAAGGTAAAAGAAGCCTCTCGAGGGACAATATGGCTCACTGTGGTGTTTTATCAAGGTTGCATTACTCCAGTCTGGCACCTAAAGTGGAGAAGGCTCAGGGCATATACCCTGGGTTAATTATCTTGCAATTCTCAGTCTCTCTGATGATAAATGTAACTTGAAACAGCATCTAAATCAAGACACATTTTGCTTGGAAAATTTCAGCAAATAATTGTAGAAGAGTCTGCCACTATCATGAAGTTAAATGACAGCCATCCTTTTATATCTTTACAACTGTCCAAGTACTGTTTTTAAATTTTTATTTTTATAATTTTGAACTTAAACACCAAAAAAGAATGTTCTCATATACGTAGCAGAACACCAAAAAGGACTGCATATGAAACCATGAATCTCCATTTCAACATTTCTTGCTTCTTAAAAAAAATATGCAATGATTTTACATGTAACTTTCAACGCTGTCCCATTTTTTATTTTGCCTGTGCTTCCTTCTGATTTTCCTTTTTTTTTCTCTTCTGTACATTTAAAAAACATTTCCAAAGATCCTCTTTTCCCGTCATTATTGCTAACCATCCCTTCCCCAATTAGAAACCAAGAGAAATTAAAAAAAAAAACACCTTGTAACAAGTGGTCAAATAAAGCAAATCCACAAAGTGTGGATTTGTCTAAAAATTTATGTATTTCTCTACCTTGACTCCATCACTTCTCTGTCAGCCGGTGGGTATCATGCTTCATCATAGGTCCCCTGGAGACATGGTTGGTCACTGCATTAATGAGAGTTCTTAAGTCCTTCAAATCTGTTTATCTTTACAATTTTGTAGTTCTTATATTGTTCTGCTTCTGCTCACTTCATTCTATAAGCAGTTCTTACTACTCAGGATTTTCTGAAATTATAATTCTTTTGGAAATTATTTCATTATTTCTTATAGCATAGTAATATTCCATTACATTCATATGCTACAGTTTGCTCAGTCATTCCCCGACTGATATTGTCTATATGTTATTAAGGAATTTTAAATATTCTGAAAATTGATGATTAACTTGATTAATTGCATAAAATAATTGGCCATGAGAGACCGCCATTAGTCTAAACTTGAATTCCAGACACATCACGTCTGCAGAAAAGCTAAAACAAACAAACAAAACAACATCAGCAAGAAAATGCCATAGACAGCTTATGATAAAAGTTGCCAGGAAAGCATCAGGGGATACGCATTTATATCTTACAAGAACTGACCTATTTACTGGGTATTCCTGCTGTTATTTCAGCTGATAGCTGCAATTATTCAGATAATGTGAGTTCATTAAACATGTTCTTTGACTGAAGTCATGCTAGGCTTAATTTTTTAATCATTTAGTGTGGCTTACACTATTGCAGAAATAGATGAATTCATCAAATACTGCTACTGTATTTCCTCGGGCAATTTCCTCTACCACATATTTTCCCCACCCTTTATTTTGAAGGGACAAGAAAGGTCACCCATCCCTACCCTGGATGACTATTCTGGTAGCTCCAGCAAACAGCCTTTTGGCTGTAAGTGTATGGCAGCTGCAAATCACTGTCTATGCTATTCCAAAATTTTCTGTGCACAAACCTGGCCCAGAACAAACCAACAACTCAACTCAATGAATTTTTTCAAAAATAAATTTTGTTGGTACTTTTATTTTTTACATACCACATTTTTAATATATCCTTCCTCTTCAGAAGAGCCATCTTTTATTTAAAAAAAAAAAGGTGGCAGGTAGGGAAGAGAATCAGTTTAGTAAATCTAGTCAATATATCAAAAAAGTCTGACATTATTATCAGTGTTCCAACAGTTGTGTCTAATATAGACAGAGAGGAAATGTCATTGCTGGGGTCGTTGGGGGTGGGGTTTGGAATCAGGAGAGGTAGCATACTAGCCGAGAGACCAAAGGGTAAGTCACTGAACCTCCCAGTGCCTCAGGCAACTTTCGAAGACCAGAAGTTAAGCTGTCTACATAGGTAGAGAGAGTTTCTATATGGAAAAATCCATATTGAGAATTCCTCATAAGAATGAAGTCACAGGTCCATCTTTCTTCCTCCTTCCCCTTCTCTTCTTCCCTCAAACAAAACTGTATAGAGAACAGGTACAGTATTGTCTCCCAACGTAGTAGCCTAGAGCTGAAGTATTTTCCCTCCCTTCCTCCATTTCCTCATCTTTTCCGGGGTGTGTGTGTGTGGGGGGAAAGTGATACAGTTAGAGTATTCTGCATTAATGGGTAATATATATACCGATTCACAATTACATTATGTTCTCTCTCATTTATATGAGTGTGTTACAGTTACAAAGCAATCTTGTGGAGACTAAGACTCACAGAGTTCAATTCAATTTAAATCAGTTTAGTTTTAGTAATTGGATTCTACACTAGACCTTCGCTGATCTTCCCCAGTTGTTCCTACTTCCCTCACTATCCCCAACCTCTGGCAATTTTGTTTATATTTACTTATTTCTGCACAAGTTATTTTCTTCAGTAGAATGTAAACTCCTTGAGGGCAGGGATTGTTTAATGTTTGTCTTTGTATCCTTAGTGCCTTTTACATAGTATGTACTCATTATTACTTGAATTAAATTAAACATAGTATATATTAGGTTCCTTCTATCTGCAAGGTAATGTGCTAGACATTGGAGTCATGAAGAAAAACATAGTCCTGCCTACTGTGAACTTTTAAAATGAATTGCTTAGGGTCCCACAACTTGTTAACTTTGGATCTAAGATATGGGCTATGGCTTCAAAACCAGTGCCCTTTCTATTGAGTTAAGTCAATAAGCATGTATTAAGTATTTATTCTATCAGGCACTGTGCTAAGCTCTGAGGATACAAATATACAAATAAAGGCAAAAAAAAAATTGTCCCTACTCTCAAGGAGCTCACAGTCTACTGGGGGAGACAACACACAAACTACATACAAACAAGATATATATACAATAAATTGAAGATAATTATAGAGAGAAAGGAGACAGAGACGAGGAAGAAGAGAATTCTAGACATGGGAGAATAGCCTGTGAAAATGTATGGAATTTGGAGATTTTGTTATTGTTGTTTTCAGTCATGTCTGCTTCTTCATGACCCCATTTGCAGTTTTCTTGGCAAAGAAAACCTATTGTTGTTCAGTTGTGAAAATACATAGAGTCTAGAGAGGTAATATCTTATTCCGAGAACACCGAGGAGGCTAGTGTCACCAGACTGTAGAATACTTGGGGTGTGTATGTAGTGGAGAGGGGAGTAAGGTGTAAGAAGACTGATCCTAAAACTGTAATAGAAGTCAAACTTTACTTTTATGTGCCACCTTTTTTTTTCAATCACTTTTTTTCTTCAGAAGGACAAAAAAGGATTTATAGGTTCCCTAGACTGTCTATGACAAACAAAACTATTAAGCCCTGCTTTCAAAAAAGCGGGATGATATGAATGAAGTAGCATAGTCACGTCTCATACTTTGTATAGTTTTTTGGCATGTAGTAAGTGCTTAATAAAATTTTTTTTAATTCATTCACTCATTCATTCTTTCATTCTATAAAGGAGTTAAGGTGTTCTCTCTTCTGGAAGCATGAGATCAAGCTCCTGGGTGTTTGCAATAATATATAAAAAGCATCTTGACATGTCACAGGAAAGCAAGAAAGACCTCTAGGATGTTGAGTAACCCCCTGTGATGCACTTTGGGTCAGGAGTTGCATATGATGGGGTCGGCATGGATATCCAGGTTGTAATCTGAAACATTGGAGGCAGCTTCCATATCTATATGATTACAGATCCATTTGAGTATGGCATATGTACAGGTAGAGAGCTAGTGTTGTGGTTGGGCTGATTGAATTGTTGCAGATAGTGGCGATTTAATTCAGATAATACGAGAGAACATAACGTAATTATGAATCAATACTTTGAGGGTGAGCCCTGATTTTTAGATGTATCCTTTCCCTGACACATAGCACATACGAACACTTTGCTCCATAGAAGAGATGTGTTCCTAAAGAAAAAACAAAAGACAAAACAGAGCCTAAATCTAATGTTTGTAAATCAGTTACCTTTAACATTTAAAATGTGAGGGAAAATTTGCTTTTAAAAGGAGTTTTATGGTGAATTGAAAGTTAAAGAAGCATTTCCTAATTTATATGAATATAGGGCATCATATTCTGATGTCTGACATTGTCAAATCTCCCTCTCAAGCATGTGAAATAATGGGCTCTGTGACTGTGGAGGAAACTAAATGCTCACTCTACATTAATCCCTAATTTTCTCAGAGAGAATGGCTTGTTGATACCTATGGGTACTGCCAACAGTCATGCTTTCTTGTGCATTTTTGAGAGAGAAGTGGTATGGTGAGATGAAGAAAATGTTCCTTTATTACTAGGGGGTGCCCACAGTATTCGGGGACCTTAGCTGCCCGGCTTTTATAATGGGGGTGAGACTTACGGGGTTAAATTAGGGTGCAGAGACCAGTTGGTACCACATTACTTAGCAACTAAGTCCCAATTACCTGTAGCTGGAAAACCATGGTCCATTCGCTTGACAGATATCTTTTTGTTTGATGACCCCTTCTCAGAATAATGTTTTTAAATGCATAACATAAAATACATAGGAATAAAAAGGAAGCCAATTATATTTAAATTCAGTTATCAAAGTATTAATTAAAAACAAGTTCACAGACTCCAAGTTAAGAACTCTTGGAGGTGGTAAAGGATTAACCACGAGCAAAAATATCATTTGCGGTTTTGAATTTTCCTCTTTGCCTGACTTTCCCAGTTTCATGTTGGATTTTGACTTTGACCTCTTGACTTTCCAGGACCATGCCTGCTCACCCTGTCAGCTCAGTTTGCCTTATGCTATGGTGCATTCCTCCAGCATCAGCTCATGGGCTAGTCTCTTGACCAATAGGCATGAAGCGATAGGCTCTGATTCTGTAACTTGAATTTCTATTATTTTCTGTTCCCATATAAAATCCAATGAGAGAAGCAAACTTTTCAACCAGATGGTATAGTACCAGATAGTTTCAACCTTATACACACATACACACACACATATATCTATATCTATCTATCTATCTATCTATCTATCTATCTATCTATCTATCTAT
>NW_020954592.1:2076653-2093961 GCF_900497805.2 Vombatus ursinus | reverse complement strand
TATCTATCTATCTATCTATCTATCTATCTATCTATCTATCTATCTATCTATATGTATATATAATTTTCCAGGGTGATCAAGCAGTGCCATTAAAAAACCCCAAAAATGTGATGCTTAATTTTTGGTAGAGGTGTTATAAAAAATAACACAGAATCATAGTTTTGGAGCTAGGAGAGACCTAGGAGATCATCTAATTGGACTTTCTGAATTTACAAATGAAGAAATTGAGGCCCAGAAGATTTAAGCTGAGTTCAAATCTGACCTCAGATACTTACTAGCTGTGTGAGCCTAGGCAAGTCACTTAACCCTGTTTGCTTCAGTTTCTTCATCTATAAAATAAGCTGGAGAAAAAAATGGCAAACCAATCTAGTATCACTGCCAAACTCCAAATGGGATCATGAAGAGTCAGACACAACCGAAATGACTGAACAACAACAGAGGGAAAGCACTAGAATTAAGGAGGATCACCTAGTATGTTTTTCACCACGTGAATCAGATCATAAGAGTAAGAAGTGAATAAGACCATCTATTTGAACTCCCTCATTTTACAGATGAAGAAATTGAGGCTCAGAGAAGAGCAATAATTTGCCCAAAGACTCACAGATAGCGTTAGAGTCACAATTCAAACCCTTCTGACATAAAATTCAGTGTACTTCTCACTATTACGCTGCCTCATCTCGGCATGCACAAGAAACCTCATTAACTCCAGAGTGTAAAGTAAAAAGTGTAAAGTGAAAGACTGTTGCAGTGTAAAGTGAAAGAGCTGTTTTCAGGAAAACAGCTGCAAGGGTCAGTTGTCCCCTCTAGCATCACTTCAGATCTAGGGTGTTTCTATAAAATTTCTTTAGACAATGCATTATGCAAATGCAGAGCATCTATGAGCATCATCCCTTCAGTAATGCTTACGTAGAAAGAATAGTGTTTTCATGTTTCTGTGTGAATGTAATCTACAAACTGACCTTTCGATAGAATCTCTGTGCTCCTCTCCTCCCTTGGATCTTTGCTGCATGGCTGCATTTAGAAACAGCTTACAAAGATTTGTGACAGGACAAGTGAGCAGGACATGGCTGTATTGATCAAATGTCCAGGTAAGGAACTACTGTAATAGTGATGGACACCTAATCCATATATTTAGACTCACAGAATGTATTCTATTCTCTAAAGGAATTGTGAAACGTCATTTGCCACAACCCCGTTTGCTGAAAGACTGAAACTCACGCTGATGATTAAAGGAAGAGAATACCAAGCAATCCTTAGGTCTAAAGGATGGCATTCTATAGAAAGTGGAGGAAACGCTTTATTGTAACATTGGAAAAACAGGCAGAGAAGGTCAATTTATGAGGCCTGCTGTTGACTTGATCATTTTATTTTGAGATTATGGCAGCATCCAAAGAGTTCACTCCAGCTACTTTCTCCACTGCTGGCAAATGGATAAAAATACATAAGTAAAATCAACTGCTTTAAGATGGAAAGGAATGTGCAAATTATCTGTATTTTTAGAACATTGCCATATTTTAGTCTCCTTGTGTGCTCTTAGCCGAGAGGGGGGGTGAAACCCACCACAGACAAAGTAATGGTAATTTATACATTGTACTGCTTTATGTAACTATTAGATTGACTAAAAAATAGGTAAAAAATGAACAAAAACACCATCGAAGGGTTATTAAATGATGGCTTACAGACTATGTATTGAAATACCCCGTGAGGCCTAAAATTAATTTTTAAAAACCAGCACATCCTTACAATATATAGTAGTCATTTAAAATTTATGCCTTTTTTTTTCTGTCATGTTTCGTTGCTGAGCAGTATAAAACGTGGCATTTGACTCTGGCAATTAACGATGCAGAAATTTCAGGAATGAGAAACCAGCTAGATATGAAATATTCATTTATGTTTTTTATCTCTCATCACTTTAAAATGTCCCTTTGATGAAAACATTAAACTTCATAATTAGTGCTCCTATTTAAATATTCCCAAAGATGAGATAAAGCATAAAATCATCACAAAGTTCAGCAGCCAAGAAAAAATGGGTTTCCTTCTTTACTTCTCCCTCAACATCTAGAAATACAAGAACCAGAAAAATAAATACCTTAGGAAAATAAACAATTGACTCAACTTTTGAGAGGGTACTAATATGTTTACTTCAATACACTGATGAATTTCATTAATGTGGGTACACTGGTAGAGATTGCTATCAATTTATATGTTGTTATCCTGTGGAACTCTGGCCTATGTGTTCACATAAATCTTCCATAGGGAGTCTACCTAATGTTCTGGGAGCCTTCATTTAGGTTTTTTACATTACATTTTTACAAATGGAGCATATGAATAGGTTGTCTATTGGCTGTCCTTTGTTCTCCTTACATAATTAGCTTACCTCCTTTCGTCCTCATATAACTCATTAATAACTTCGACGTCACTTCTGATATAATTCTTTCCTGGTAATAAGTGATTGTCTATTCATTCCCACTATGTATCTCTCTTAGTCATTAGATGACCTCACACTCTAATTCTTTGGGAATTGGTATCATATAAGCCCCAACCACATAACATCACCAGAAGAATTCTGATGCTCAGAAAATGGAGCATCTTTGTTTCAGGGTGAGTCACACAATTTTCCAAATGCATACTCTTCCATTTTTCTTGCTAAATCCTACTTTGATATTTCATTTGGGTATGGAGATGATTATGGGTTCTAGAAAGCTCTGCTAGTGAAGGCCCAGCTCTGGCAGGTTTTACCAAGAGAACAGCCCTACCAACAGTGTATGTCTGTTTTCCAAAGACCAACCTCATTAACCACAGGAAGATTCAACACAGTCAAGCTGGTCACTATAGGATGAATTCTTTGGCCACGGTAGCTCAGGGACTATATCTTTATCTGTATTCATATCTATCATGGATATCTCCCCTCTGTCTCTGTATCCCTTCCCCTCATTCCTCTTTCCTTTTTTTCCTCCCTCTCTCCCTACAGCTATATTATTTATGTATCTATGCATTTATGTGCAAATATACACATACATATAATACATACACATAACACACACACACACATATGTGCATGCATGCATTCATAGAGATGGGGTCCTGAAAGTCTTAGAACACTAATTCATGAAGCAATAGCTCAAAATTGCATTAAGATTTTTGGAAACCCACTGTGTATCCATATGTATAGGTACATTTATGGGTATATACACATAGATACACATATGTACTATGTATATATGTATGTGCACATATACACTTCTGCATATAAAGCAGGATAGCACAGCGACTAAACAGAGAGCCAGACTCAGAGTTAGGATCACCCAGGCCCACGTCCCATCCATGAGACCTACACACGAACACTGGGCTTCTGGGCAAGATATTTAACTTCTCTGTTTCCCAGGTAATTGTTTAAGTCTAAGTTCCAGAATAATTGCTGATCTCCATTAGGGGAGGGGGTTTCCTTACTGAGAAGCTCTGGGCCTTGATGAGATTACACGTCTGGAAATGTCTATGTGAGTATGTGTGTGTACATCTATAAACATACACACATATATACATATGCACATGTATATGTTGTATGATTTCATTTCATATATGTGTGTGTATGTATATATCTCTATGTATGTATAGATATGTATATGTATATATCTCTATATATGTCTGTATAGATATATGTGTATATATATGTATGTGTATATATATATATATACTTATACATACATACACACACACACACACACACACACATATATACTTATGTCCTGTGATTTCACTAGTGTATGGAACTCCCAATGAAGAAAATTTATCTCCCCAACATCTATTCCATAACTTAGTTTTAGAGAATAGTCTGGGGGTCCAGAAAGTTAAGCAATTTACCCAGGCTCACAGAGTCAGTATGTATGTGTCAAAGGTGGGACCTTGAATCCTCGCCTTCCAGACATTGAGATTAGCTTTTTATCCACTATTTCATGCTGCCTCTCATCTACACCTCATGTATACATGATTTTGGTGAAGGGTAGTGAGTGTTTTAAGAGAAGAAATTTCTTGTTGCCCTCAGATGCAATGGAAATGGCTTTTTTTTTTCACCTTTCTGAGAACATGGGTATCTTCTTTCATTCAGTGTTGATTCTTTTTTTTTTGTTGTTGTTGGATTTTTTTTGGTGAGGCAATTGGGATTGAGTGACTTGCCCAGAGTCACACAGCTAGGAAGTATTATGTGTCTGAGGTTGGATTTGAACTTAGGTCCTCCAGACTCCACGGCTGTGCTCTATCCATTGTACCACCTAGCTGCCCCCAGTGTTGATTCTTTATGTCTTCTACTTTCACATTTATTGTGAAGTGTTCAATGTGGATACGGTTCATTTCCTTCAGTAGTGTGACATCTCATTGTTCTTTGGACAAAGACCACATGTTCAAAGCATCAGCAGTTAAACTTTTGTAGTTTTGTCTAAAAACCATATGATCCTTTGTACCTTTGGCTCTGCCTCTTGATATTCCACCACCATTTCTGTGGAAGCAGTTGGGAACCAATTTGTGCTTTTGTCCATTTCATGACGTCCTCAGTGGGAGATTTGTGGAAAGATGTAGACTCAAATAGCACAAGGTGTGGAAGCTTTAAAGAATTGAAATCTTCACTGACAGCAGGGGTCCCTGCATTGATAAACCCATGGAATAGCCAAGGTCAAAGTGATTATCAGGAAACTTTACTGCCCTTGCATTTCTTCTGAGCAATAACCAGTATACCAAGAAGTAATGTTGGCATGGTGGATGCGAGGAAATTAAGCCATTTAGAAGGATAGGAATGACTTCCAATCTAGTCTTGGGATGTGATTGAGGTTCTTAGTGGGGGCCATCTTGGATTTGGAGTCTGAAGGCCTGGCTTCAAATCTTGCCTCTGTCATTCCTTCTGTCACCTTGGGCAAATCACTTAACCTCTTGTGGGTCTCATCTATAAAAATGAGAGGGTCAGTCTAGAGAACTTTTAAGATCCCTTTCAGTTTTGAATCTATGATCCTGTGAAAAAAAATCCTGTATTATCATTATTATCATTTGTAGGGGTATACTGAATGTATATGGAATACATTTATCCTTTCTACATCGCAACTTTTCCCATTGTGGTTTTGATATATCATGGGTCAGCATAAGAAATTAAGTAGGAATTTTTGGGGAATTTTGTGAAAATCATAGATAATATGTACAGGCCAGTAGATGATACAGAAAAGGTTTAAAAACTGGGAAATGCATAAAATATATGTATAGCATTGTATAATATCAACATATTTTATCTTTTAATACCATAATAATTCAGATTTCTTCTTTGGCATGAAGGGAGGGCCAAAAAAATTTATGTGGATTTTCCAGATCTCGGGGGCATCATACTCTAACCCCAGCAATGTGGGATAACTGTATTGTGGTCTCATCTATAAAAATGAGAAGAAAGAACATTGTGTGTACATTTTAAATACATTGTGCATACATTTTCATTTACCTGTATTGTGCATATATTTTAAATGTATTTTCAACATCACCATAGTATCCTTTCCTCTCCATAGAACTATCCCCCAAAACAAATAATATTTTTATTTAAGAGGGAAAAAAAGAAGAGGAAAAAAATCAGGATGACTGATCAATACATTGAAAACATCTGAAAACATGTGCAATATGCAACACCTATATGCTCTCAGCTCTGCAAAGTGGCTGGTAGAGAGTGGGTGACCACATATTTAATAGTAAAGAGATGAACTGTCTGCTACTACTATGTCAGGAACAAATCTAAAGGGATGAAGGGATGAACTGAAGTTATTTCTTCATAGTCTGATACGGATCTCAGGGTCTCCTTGCTCTGAGCGCCTTGTTATAGAAAACAGAGTTACAAGCAGATGCTATCCCAGTGTTTGCTATGTCTTTGGAACTTTGACATCTGGAAGTATGTTTTTTTGCAGGATTTTGGGAGAGAAAAGGAGCTGGACGTTGGGACAAATTGCTATTCATATTGTCCACTAAATGGGAGGAATTGTGGTCAGGATCCAGGGTACCTGATCTCTGGATGCTGGCCCTCTTCTTCCCCATCCTGAGAAGCTACAGTTGCAGACAAAAGGAATCAGAATAAGAAGATGCCTCCAAGCTGCCAGAACAAAGAGAAACTATACTTATTAAGTACAGTGGGAGTTTTATTATCAGGAGGGCTCTGATCAATCAAGTTTTCCTAATTCACTTGATGAAATTACAGGATGATCCAGGTTCAAAAAGACCTCTTTTGCTTCTGTGATCTGTATATTTTCCACAGAGGTATATTTACATGTATACCTTTGTGTTCAGTTATATTTACCTGAATCATCCAGGTTATTGCCTCAAATCTCTACTTCTTTCCCAATTTAGAAGAAATGACTAATTCAAAATATATCAAAGGATCATGTCAAGTATAAATAGTTAAAATTAATCTCTGTGTGTCAAAACCTGAATGAACTTGGTATCTTTTTTTTTTATTTTCCATTTCCTAGGCAGTGATGTTACACAACACCGAGCAATATGACCCTTGTTACACTAAATAGTACTGTGGCAAGCACTGGCATTATTCCTTTCCTCTGGCTATGATGTCCTAACAGATGGGCCTCCCAGATGTTCTCCATGGAGAATCAAATAAAAGGAAACAGGCTTAAGCTCCAGCACGAGATAGATTTAGGTTAGATATGAAGAAGAATTTCCTGATGGACATGGTTGTTAAACATAGTAATAGAGGGTGGTCATGAAATCTTCTTTCCTTGGGAGAATTTGCACAAAACCATTCTATGCATACCTCTATTTATCAGTTTTTTAAACCTGCCAGAGCAGAAGATGCAGGGTGAAAGTGAGCCAAAGTCCAGTTTCTCTGTTCTATATAGGAAGGCACTGGGAGGAATTTGGTACTCTGCCCTCCAGCTCTCCAATCGGAGGAAAAAAGGAGGTTGAGGGAGGGGGTGTCAGTCAAGGCTCGAGCTAGCAGCATGGTGATGAGATTAGAGATGATGAGCTTAACCTGAGAGAGGCATCTTGCTCTGTGGAGTTGAAACCAGGCAGAGCAGCAAATGCAGAGTGAAGTGTAGGAAATGGGGAGCCATTGGAGGTATCTGAGCAGAAGATTGGAAATATTTAAGATAAACATCCCTTTCATGAAGGAAGATTGGAGTGGTTAGCAGTATAATGCATAGATTGGAGGGGAAGGAGTCTGAAATGAGCAACACTTAGAGGCTCAGTTGTGAAATACGTTATATAAGTATATATACATCCATGTATATATCCACACACACACACACACACATATATATATGTATTATGCCTGTATTAGACAATACTAGTCATTGTTGCACATGGCCTAATGGTATAGTAGAGAGAAAACTGACCTGGCAACAAGGAAAATCTAGATTCAAGCCCACTACCACCACCACCACCACATACAAGAAAAGTCACTTTTTAAGACTATAAGATTTAGAGCATTGATAAAGGAAGTTTCCTCACCAGGGAGTTGATGTACCCATAAAATCATAGAGCCAGTTTGTAGCTCTCTAATTATTGATATAGAAATTAAGAAGAGTATGTAAGAGGCATTTCAAAAGACAAATATATAATACTTAAATACAGTCCTTAGTGACTGACTTGATATGAAGGAAGAATGAAAGGTTTGAATAAAATATAAATTCAAGGCCTTTAGCCTGGAAGACTAGAGAATGTGTGGACCATGACAGAGATATTAGAAGAGGAGCAAATGAAGGTAAGATTATTAGCTCAGTTTTAGAGTTTGAGGTCACAATGGGATATGGAAATAGAAATGGGAAATATATATTTTTAATCCATGCACACTAAACTTTTTTTGCTTCTTGTCAAATGCCCACCCCCTTTTTTGCCATCTCAGCAATACAGACAGGAAAAAACAGTGGAAAATATCCTGTATGAGCAGTCAGCCAAGAATGACAGGGAGAGTTTGACTTTGTGGAGGATTAAAACAATGACTTGGCAACAAGAATAGGCAATTCTGACAGAAAGGTTATGGAGGTCAAGTCCCATCTTGAGCACAATGAATCTAAACTGATTCTACTTTGGCTTTTACAAAATACTTTCTCAGTGTTCTTGATTATGGTTGTTGCTGACAAACATTACTTGGTGTGATGAATCATGAATTCCCTTTCATCCAGACTCTCTCCTTATTACTCTACCAAAACTGCTTATCAGTAATGCCTCCTGCGTCAATACATAAAACTCTGTTAATTTTTGGTTCCTTTCCAATTTTACACTGTTGACAATCCTTTCTCTTCCTAGGTACTTGTTGGTACCTGGGGCAGGAAAACCTGGATTTCATAACACCACACTCCCCTGCCTGCTGTTATCATGGATTGGCTCATTTTCCTCCCTTCCTGCTCTGGCTTTTAACTCTGAATTTCCCCCAAAGCTTGTTCCTGTCTCTCAGCCATCTTTTGGATATTCCTCTGACGTTTAGAAGTAAGGATATCAAAAAAGTGAGCTCAGCATCTCCTCTGAATCTCTCTAAAGCCATCCCGTCAGTTCTAATATTATCCCTTAAGGCCACTGATACCACTGTCCTCTTGGTGGCCCCTTCACCATATTTGATTCTTGTCTATTTCATCCCTTAAATAATATTGCAATTTTCTCCTGATTCTTCCACCATAACATTCCTTGAGCCCTTTCTATATTCTTTATTCCCTGCTCAAAATTCTGCTTCAGGAATTTACTTCAACTATGGGCTACTATAATAATACTCTTAGAGAGTCTTTGTGCTTCTGGATTCTCCTATCCCGCTCCTTTCCATCTATCCTGTATAAGAAACAAGACAATTTAAAATTCCATGAACGTTATTCTCATTAATAATTTGTATTTGGTATAGCTTTTTAGCCTTTGTACCATGTCAATTGATAGTCATGACCATCCTGTGATGGAGTAGATTTTAGAATCCCCTTTTTATAGGTAGGGAAACTGAAGCCAAGAAAAGGACTGACATCTCTAAGATTACACAGCTGGGAGGATACTGTAAGGATGTGCTGGTAAATATTTAACAACCAGAATCCAGGTGGCTCAGTGGATAGAACTCTGGGCCTGGACTCAGGATGATCTGATTTCGAATCTGGTCTCAGACACTTCTTATCTATGTGATCCTGGGCAAGTCTCTTAACCTCTTCCTGTGTCAGTGTCCTTACCTGTAAAATGGGGATAATAATAGCATCTCCTTCTTAGGGTTATTGTGAGGGTCAAATGAGATAATATTTGTAAAGTTAAGCCCTAATTCCCTTCCCTAATTTGCATTATTAACACTTTTTTAAGTCTAGTCAAATAACAAAACAATTACCGAAACCCAGATTTGCAGAATTTGCCAATTCTTAGGTGCAAATGCTATTCTAAAAATTCAACTATTGTCTAGAGATGCTCTATCACACCCCTGTAAAGGAGTCATAAAATTTAGAGTTGGAAGAGAAATTTAGAGATCCTACAGTTCAGTATCTTCAATTTTAAGTTTAGGAAGCAGAGATCCAGAGACATGCGTTGAATTCTTCAAGGTTAATGCACTAGGAAGAGAGGGACAAGGATTAGAAACTAGCTTTCCAGAATTTGAGTCTAGGGTTCTTTCCCCCTACACAATGCTGCAGCATGGTATAAAGCAGTAAGTATTAGGCTTGGAATCAGGTGATATCTGGGTTTGAATCCTATCTCTTTCATTTTCTAGCTGTGTGACTCCAGAGAGGTGGAACCCTTTTGAGCCTGCTCTGTCATATGGATCATAGAGAAAATAATACCACTTATGCCTACCTCTGGGGTTGTGGCAGTCCAAGTGGACAGTGCATGTTTAATGCTTTGCACTGCTTTTTAAAATGCCATATAAATGTCAGTTACAACTATTTTCTACCCAGTTTGGTTTATTCCCGTCACTCCAGAATCTTTTTAGTGAGAGATAGTTTTAGGTGAAATTGGGAAATGTCTTTTCGTATTCTGAAGTAACAATTCGATGAACAGAAGCACAGAGCAGTGTACTAGGCCCTGATGCTCTGGAGCATGTAGAAAGTTTAAATAATCTATGGGCCATGCCCTCATGCAGCTTATTATGTCCTAGAACAAGTTAAGACATACAAGAATGGCTATAATATACAATAATACAATATAATACATAATAAAAATATGTAGCACATATAAGCTTGGAGTCATTCTCCCAACCCCTACTTGAGCTCAGGTGACATTTCCCTCCACAGACATACTCACCCGACACCTGGGAGAGGAGTTCAGGTTTAAAGTACTTGATACAAAATGTCCCACTCCTCCTCTCTCCCCAATTAAATTTACTTCTGGTTGTAGCTCAGCCAGCGGACAAGCTGCTCCCTTGCCTTCCTTGCAGGATATTGTTTCTTGGCTGCCTGGACGATTTATTCCTGGGCTGGGTCAAGAAGGTCGTTTCTCAGGGTTAGCTTCTTATTGGACTCAGCTGTTGTAGCTACCAGTAAACTCTGCTATAGATTACCATTGCTTGACCTCTGATGGCTCTTCCAATCTTTCAAAACTCACAAGGTTGTAGTTAGGTATGCTTCATCTCCTACATTCATTTACCCAAGATCAGGAAAGAATGGACACAACAGAGAAAGAAGTAGAGGTGGGCAAGCATTCAAGTGCCACATGTTGACTAGGTAAGGGAGAGACTTCCCCACCTGGAAGCTTACAACATTTTCTCTTTACTGGAAAACTACTAGAGAGAGACGACTTCTTCATAGGTTTACAGTTTTTCTATGCACATTCTATTCAGGACCCGCAGCCAAATAAAAAAAAAAACCAACTCTATCATCACATAGTAAACCAAAAGGAAACAGAAAATACATGCACATGCATTTGCCACTGGACCCAAATGGCTCTGGAGGAGAAAGTGAGGCTGATGACTTTACACAGCCCTCCCTCACTCAAATCCAATTCACTTGCAAGTCATGGCATCATCTCCCTGATATCGTGGTCCTCTTCAAGAATGAAGGACAAACAACAAACACCACCACCGCTCATCTAAACTATCCTTCTTCCCTCCTAATTGGTCTCCTTACCTTCACGATCTTCCTTCTTGAATTTGTCCTTTATATTGTTGCTAAAATAATCTTCCTGATTCCTTATTGCCTCTATGATGAAATGTGTTGTCCTCAGCCTGGAATTAAAAACTACCACAATCTGCCTCTCAACCACCCTACACACATAGCCTTATTGGGATTATCACTTGACTTTATACTTTCTTAAGTTCCAGTCAAACTAGACTACTAACTGGTCCTCTAATTTGCCTTGAGAGCTGCTGCTATGATTATTCACAAAGACTTTTTTTCGTGAAGCAATTGGGGTTAAGTGACTTTACCAGGGTCACAGAGCTAGTAAGTGTCTCAGGCTGGATTTGAACTCAGTCCTCCTGACTCTAAGGCCAGAGCTCTATCCGCTGTGCCACCTAGCTGCCCCTGAAGAGTATGTTTGTTTTTGTTTTTATTTTTGTTTTTGTTTTTGTTTTTTTGATGAGAGACCATTTTCTATGCCTAGAAAGCACTGACCCTCCTCTCTGCTTTTCATATTCTTTTATCTTCTTTGCAGGCTTAGCTCAGGCATCACCTTCTCCATACATGGCCTTCCCAGATCGCTGACCCATTTGTGCTTCCTCTTTCTTTAATTATTCCTGGAGCCTTGCCTAATCTCTCCTTTGACCTCTTCACTCCATATCTTGTATTATATACCTTGTATAATATCCTCCTGCTGGGATATAAGCTCATAGGCTCATGGATTGAGTTTCAAGGAATCTTAGAAGTTATCTAATCCAAAGTTCTCATTTTACATATGAGGAAATTGAGTCTTAGGGAACTTAAGGGAGTTTATGCAGGTAGTAAGTGGCAAAGGGTAGGATTTGAACCTTATCTTCCTAACTCCAAGCCCAGTACTCCATCCACTATGCCACACTTACTTGAAGGCAGCGATTATTTCATTTTTGTCTTTGTATTCCCAACATCTAGGATGACACCTCGTAAATACTTGGTACTAAATAAATGTACGTTGAATTCAGTTGCAAAGATAGGCATCATCAAGCATTTGAGGGCCGATCATGTGGAAGAGAGATTTGTCCCATTTATCCTTAGAGGATAGAGCAAGGAACAAAGCACAGAAATGTCAGAGAGGTGGATTTCAGCCCAATATTAAGAAAAGTTTCCAAACGAGAACAGTTCAAAAGTGAAATGGACTTCTGTCAGGAGGTAGTGAGTTCTCCTTCACTGAGGATCTTATAGTAGAGGGTACATTGTTGCTTATCCAATTGATGCTGACAAGATTCCTATTCAGGTACAGGGTGAACTAGGTAACCTCTGAGACCCCTTCCAACTCTGAGGATGTCAAAACCAGGAGGTTTCATTTGCACACACACACACACACACACACACACACACACACATATATACACATATATTTACACACACATAGGTACACACACATACACTCATAGGAGAGGGCTCATAGCATATAGGGACAGGGATAGGGGTAGACCTACAATTTCTTGGTATAAGGAATTACTGGGAGAGAAAACTCATTCCACCAAAGCAAGTGACTCCATCTCTACAATGTAGTTTTGGGGAGCTAATAACAATAACTAGCATTTATTATAGCACTTTAAGGTTTATAAAGCACTTTAAAAAATTAATTTTATCCTCACAACCCTAGGAAGTAGGTGCTATTATTATGCATATATTTAGGTAATGAAACTGAGACAAAGAATTTAGGTGACTTGCCCAGGGTCACATAGTAAGTATCTGAGGCAAGATTTGAACCTAGGTCTTCCTGACTCCAGGTCCAGCACTCTATCCACTTATCTTTTCCCAGGGTTTACATAATCAGTATAGGTCATGGTACAGTGACTAGAGTACTGGATCCAGAGTCAGGAAGACTCTTGAGTTCAAATTTGGCTTTAGATGTCAACTAACCATGTGATCTTGGACTTCAATTTCTTTATCTGTAAAGTGGGGATAATAATAGCACCCATCTCTCAGGGGTGTTGTGAAGATCAAATGAGATAATACTTGTAAAGCACTTTTCAAAACACCATATGAATACCTACAGAGGAAGAATTTGAGCCAACATCTTTCTGGCTTTGATGCTAAGTCTCCATCCACTAAGCCATGCTCATGGCATATGTGCACTTTGAGTATGGCAATCTAGAAGCAATGACCAGTTGTTGTTCCCCAATCAATTACCTATTTTAATGCCTGAAGTTTTACGGAACTGGGAAGCATATTTCTTTGGCAGTCAGAGACCCCTCAAATTCTCACTGTCTAATCCAACAGGACTAGGTGGGCCCTTAGCATTATACTTATAATTTTATAGAGATGTGATTGATATTACGCCTCTTAAGTGTGTTTATGGCATTTCTAAATCCTTTTAGATTTCAAGTTCCTACAGGGCAGGGTATTTCCCCTGTGTTCTTAGCAGACTCCCATAATGCCTGATATATGATTCTGTATATGAGCTATTCAATAAACTTTCCTGATACACATGAAAAAGGTCAGAATAATGAAAAAATAGTTTAGTGGCTTTTTTGGGAATTTCAAATAGTATGGAAACATTGTATATTTTAGGCTCCTGACATGATTAACTGAGAGCAGAGATCCCTGGGGATCCATGGAAGATATAATTCTTTCTCTCTTCAAGTTGAACAGAAACAGAATTCACTATAAACATAGAGGTTTCCTTTTAGGAAACTAGCAGGTTTGAGAGAAAAATTTTAATGATAGTTACTTGGCCAGCTAACTAATACTGATCTAAGTTATTATTGCAGCTAAGATTATGCTGAATTTGGTTTATGAGGGGAAAAATAATACTCATAATGACTTTGAATCCCTCCAGTGTGCATTGGAGAAAATTTCCCTCCCCCTCCGCCTCCTCACTTCTCATATTGCTTCCTTTAGTTCAGCAAGGTCAGAACATTTTAGTTGCTACCTCTTCTGCATGGCTGGAATATACTCTCTCTTCACCCCCACCTCTTAAAATTCCTGTTTTGCTCAAGCTCAGCTCAGGCACTATTTTTAAAAATAATTTTTCCTGCTCCCTCCCTGACCCCCAGCTCTTAAGACCTTTTCTTAATCTCCAAGGCTATATTACATTCATTTAATGTGTGTTTTCATATATTCATATATGTACATGCTGTTTTCCACCATTAGAATATAAGTGTCTTGAGGGCAAAGACTATTTTGCTTTTGTCTTTGTATCTCCAGTGCCTGACACATAGTAGTCATTTAATAAATGCTTATTGATTGATTGGATGATTATTTGTTGAAAACTTATTATCACTATTCTTCTCCGTATTGCACAGACACATCCTTTGTCTCTATACCTTTATGGATTCTGTTTCATTGTTTCAACTACTGATTTTGTCCATAGTTCTTGCCATTGAGGACCACAGATAAAGATGGAAATTGGAGTTGTCAAAAAAAATAAACAAAAAAACAAACAAACAAATAAGTGAATAAATGAGAAGAAATGATGGGGCATCTTAAAGAATTGTATTTTCTCTGAGAAAGAGAATAACAGATACGGAAATAAATCTAGAGATTGAAGAAAGATTGTCAAAGTCAAATTGAAATAAAACACTTGGATGGCCACATAAGATTTTTTTTTTAATAAGCTAAGGCAACTGATATTAAAGATAAAATGCACAGAGTCAATTTGAGACTTGTGGTTTGAATTTAGAAAGAAAGAAACCCTTGGTTTAATATATTGTGGTCAAGCTTCAGAATGATAGCATTAAACAACAGATCTTACAAGAATCACAGAATAAGCCATTTATATGCTAGAGGGAAAATAGGCTGAATCATGAAAGACTTTATCTTATTTCTGAGAAATCAAAGAATAACTTATAATATGGTATCCAAAAATGTAAAACATGTATATATATATATATATATATGTACTCTAAAATGACATATCATGAAAATCTGAGCTTAAACATCAATGAAAAATTATGGATTTTCAGCCAAAGAAAGGAATTTGACTCATTCTTTCTGAAGAAACCAGAGGTGAGCAGGGCATTTAACATGCAAAAGAAATGTAAGAAAGATAAACAAGATTATATAGCAAGACAAGTTTAGCAGTTAAATCAATTTTTACATACTTCTAAGACTAGATAAGGCTATTGTTTTTTTTTTTAAACTGCTTCTTCTTTTGAGGGTCATTAGAACACCAAGAACATTTATAATACGAGCAAATTTCAAAAGAGAGGGAATTAGGAAAAAGAAAGTAGGAAAATTACATTATTTTTGTATTATTACCCACGTTCATTCACACATTAAGATTTATTGGGGTGGGACTTCACAGGTCATTCAAATGGTGAGGTAGAAAGAATTAGAGATAGAAGAATTAGAGACATATTTTCATCTGATTTAGGCAAGAGAAAAGTATGGGCTATTACAGTGCATGGAACTCATTGGGAGAACAAGAAGAGATTATCTGGGGATGGGACAATGAGGGGGGGGGGAGTGGAATTAAATTCTACCTATTAAACTGTTATTGGATGTTCATACTATGTTTCCCCCAAGGTGATGGAAGTGTTGCTGAAGGGATATTGCTGAAATTTCTGATCAGGGTTAGGGGACACATCTCCAGAACATGACCCAGTGTAGGATGGTAGGAGTTAAGTTTAGGGCCCTAGGGACAACCACGGCAAAGTGCAAGTAGACAGAAGGAGTGACCCCAGGGTAAGAATATGGTGAATGAAAGGGCCTACATTATGCCCAGGTATTCTGACTTTTAAAATAGAGTACTTTCTATGGCATCATGCAGGCTCCTTTATGAATTAATATTAATGAAAATTGATTTTCTTAGAAGAGGGTAATGATAGCAAAGATATAGGGAGTGTGGAGTAGGAAAAAAATGTTCTTTTTAGGTGGCAAGATTGGAGAAGGAAGAGACAAGGCTTCCCAAAACCTCACTTTGTAAGAAGGCCATAGAAATAATAAAAGTCATTTATTTACAACAGGTACCAAGTTGATTTTCTGAAATAGTCCTACCCATATTGCTTCCCTGCTCCCGAAGCGCCAGTGGCTTGCTCTTTCTCTAGGATAAATTACAAACTCTTCTATTTGGCTTTTCAAACTTCATTATCTATAGCTTGGCTTTCTAGACTTATTGCACATTATTCTCCTTCACATACTCTGTGTTCTAGCCAAACTGGCCTGCATTCTGTTCTCTGTACATGACATTCCCATCTTTCATTTCTATGTCTTTGCTCAAGCTGTCCGCCATGCCTTCAATGCTCTTTTTCCTCATCTCCACCTTACAGAATGCCTAACTTCCTTCAAAGACCAACCCAACAAATATTTTGTACTGGAAGCCTATCCTGATCCTCTAGTTGTTTTCTCTCTGCCAAAATAACTGGATGTACATTTTTTTTATTGATATGCTTTGTATTTAATTTCAGAATGATGAGTTTCTGGAGACAATGATGAAATCCAGGAGAGCAGTCAGGTGGGAAATACATGTTTTATGTTGTTACATTAATGGAAGATAACAATCTAAAGTATCCTACAGGGTAAAAGCATTAACAAGTGGATGAATTAAATAAATATTTCTTGAAAAGGAGGCACTACCAATTAGTCTTTCAAAATAATAGATGGGATAATGGGGAGAAGAGAGGGAGTATTCTATACTACATTCAGACAATACTGAGATCAGTGTATTGAAATTAATGCAAATCACAGGGATCTGGTGCTTGTTTAAAAGATAAGAAATAACAATATAGAATAGAAATGAATTTAATTGAAAAATAGAATTTAATTTTAGAAATGCAAACATAGCAATTGCAACTTTGATTGGAAATGGACCAAATATACCATTAAAAATAAACAGGATGACAGAGTATGTGAGAAAGCAGAAAAAAAGATTTGTCATGTATAAGACACATTTAAGACATAAAGATAAATACCAAATTAAATTGAAGGGCTTGAAAAATGTAATGACTAAAAAAAAGCAGGAACTGTGATTATGATTTTACATAAGAAAACTGTAAATATTAAAGCTATCAAGGAATGCAAATGAGGAAACTACATTGTAACATTTAACACATATGCACCAGATGACATTGTGTCTAGGTATTTTAGGTAAGACATAAATGCCATACAAGTACACACTGATGGTAATACAATAATTGTGGGTGACTTTCACATTCCTTTTTCAAAACTGGATAAATATAACAATGATAAACAAGAAGGAAATTATGTCTCTGAACAGACTGTTGGGCCAATGGTGATTCTGAGAGGAAAATATTCATATTTTCCAGCATCATATGTTATGCTATAGA